>NC_142717.1:36881092-37183357 GCF_055471065.1 Atractosteus spatula | reverse complement strand
GACCACCTACTGTTCTAGACTTTAACTTGGCGACTGTGTTGTTTTAATGACATACAGTACCATGTTGCTTCAAGAATTAACACAACTATAAATAGTGTGTCCAAATCGTAGGGGACTCACATGGATATTACTGTATATACATTTCATCTCCATGCTTTTTCCCAGAATTCTAAAATGATCATTACACTCTTTATAAGGTCTGAAATTTTCAATGGAAGAATGCTTGTAATCCTTATTCATAATAAATGGACCATTATTATGTATTTATTCTGAGCAAGACTAACCAGTCTAGAAATAGCAACCTCACTGCAACACCAGGCA
Organism: Atractosteus spatula; assembly: GCF_055471065.1. Lineage (NCBI taxonomy): Eukaryota > Metazoa > Chordata > Actinopteri > Semionotiformes > Lepisosteidae > Atractosteus > Atractosteus spatula. Next base: position 37,183,036 of record NC_142717.1, on the reverse strand, counting down.
CATCTTCAGCATAAAAAAAAGCACATAAACAAGCATGTTAAACAATGTGCACACTTTATGTCTGATGTCAATCAGTCCTTATGCAATCAATGAATTCACTACATAAATTGATCTAGTCTGATGAATTCCTCTTGTGCTGAAGACAGAGTCTATCTTTGACAGTTCCTCTTTTGACTTGCTAAGTGCTAATTCAGTTTTAGGAAAAAGCACATGCTGCTATTTTACACTATTGCATTAAACAAGTTTATTAAGTATGGTGATGGTTATATACAGTGTATTATGTGATGCAAGCAAAATAAAGACATTGCTGAAGGACTATTTACCATAACAGAAAATACTCATTATTATATGCACTCACAAAATGATGAGAAAAGTTAAGATACCCGGCAAGAGAAAATCATTTATATGGTTCACGACTTATGTTAAACTTGTAAATTTCCATCATGACTGGTTAAAGGGTTAATTCTGAGCATTCATGGTTTGATTAGAAATATTTAATAAATACATCATTTGTATTCCAGGTTACGACAGGAACAAAGGAAACTGCTTACCTCTGCTATCAGATCTCCATTTTCTGCATGCACCTGAGCAATGGCTCCAAGCTCTTTACATTGTGAAAAAGCAGCATAAAGTTCATGATCAGACAGCATGAACACGTCCTTATAAGCCATAAACATTTTGAACGAATTGATGCCTTTTTCTTGGACCAGTGTCTCCATTTCCTTTTTAACCTATGGTGAAATACAAATAAAACTGGTGTAGTTCTTATGTAGGAAATTGATTTTTTTCAACCTAAAGCAAACACTTTTACAGCCACCATAGACATTAGACTCATGCTCAACTCTAATCTGATTACAATTTAGTTGTTTTAGCTTTAGTTTATTTTTAAATACTTTTTAAGCTAGGAAATATAAATCCTACATTTGTTTCTATAAAAGCACAAATGTTTAAGTCGGGAAAGGCTAATCATTCAGAATATATACTAAACCAGGGTTATAGCAATAAACTCAATCATTTTGCTTAGCCTAGCTCTAGTCACATTTTCTAGGCATTCAGTTATGTTTGTATGTACATTAACAAAATCTGTCATACAGTACTGTACATTGCTCCTTAGGCATTACATAATATACTTATTCTAAGGCTAAAACAACTTCAGTACAGCATAAAAGTCTGCAGCAATAATGACTTTTCTTAGATAAAAATCTATTGGTATACAGTATGAAAATAAAAACATTTGCCTTTCGTGAGGCATCTGGAACAAAGTACTTCTTTGAAAAAAACAGAGTAGAGCACAGTTTCAAGGACCAATGAACAAGAAGTTAATTTATAGATCACTAGAATGTACAGTATGTCAGTGCTCAAGTGTCACAGAACATTCTTGCATATAGGAATTACATATTCAGCTAAACAGAAGGTCTGAGTTTCTGTGATCGTAGCCATTAAGAGGACCTAATTTTTCAGAAAACAGCTGGTGCTAAAACATTACCCTAACAGTTTGCACAAACGTGGCAAGATACAAAGAAATTTCAGAAAAAAATCCAGACAGTGTGTTGCACTATCAAGAACAGAATAGTAAAACTTCTTTGTCAAAATCCAGAACAAAATACATGTTTTCTGTCTCCCACACCTGTTGACTAAGATATAGTAATAGTATATAGATATATAATAAATAGATATATAGATATGCTACAGACTTTGTTAAATCCATTGAAATACCTGTTCACTCCACCATGTGACAGCAACATGAAAGGAGTAGTCACAACAAACTTTGGGATCTGCTAAACTCCTCCAATTGTCATAGGCCTCCAAAAGAGAGGACCCTTTCTGAGGAATGACAAAGTCCAGGATCATTGTAGTGCCTCCAGCCACAGCAGCCTGCAAGCAAAAACACAGCTGCAAATAAGTCACCTGGATTCGTCAGAGGCTCTGATTTTTTTTAACTCCTGGTAGTTTTGATGTTTGATGATTCAATGTCAATCACAATTTGTGCTACAGCTTCCATTACACAGTTCATTTTTTAATAAAAGTGGATGACGGGGTGGTGCGGTGGCTCTGTGGCTAAGGATCTGTGCCTGTGGCTGGAAGGTTGCAGGTTCATATCCTACTCCATTGGGCCCTTTAACCCCAACTGCTCCAGGGGCGCCGTATAAATGGCTGACCCTGCGCTCTGACCCCAAGCTTCTCTCCCTGTCTGTGTGTCTCATGGAGAGCAAGCTGGGGTATGCGAAAAGACAAATTCCTAATACAAGAAATTGTATATGGCCAATAAAGTGATCTTATCTTACCCCTTAAGGGTGGCATGGTTATGCAGTGGTTAGCATTGCTGCCTCCCAGTGTTGGAGCCCTGGGTTCAATTCCAGACCCAGGGTGCTATCAGCATGGAGTCCATGTGTTCTTCCTGTGTTTGTGTGGGTTTACACTGGGTGCTCTGGTTTCCTTCCACAGTCCAAAGAAACATAATGATAGGTCAAGTGGTTTCTGGAAGGACTGGCCCTGGTGTGCGTGTGTGCGTGCCTGTGTGTCTGCCCTGTGATGGACAGGCGTCCCGCCCAGGGTGAAATCTGCCTTATCCCAGTGCTTGCTGGGATAGGCTCTGGCATCCCTTTAAAGCAGAAGAGAATAAAGCAGATAGAAAATAGATGGATAGTGTCTGTTTCAGACACAGTAAGTGAACAATCAGCACTAAACAGAAAAACTCATTTACATTTTTCCAATGTAGAAGCTTATCAAAGAATCAATAAAAACTATTTTCAATTTACATTATTAAATTAACTTTGCTTTTCTTATACACTAAGAAGCATTACAGATTCAATAAATTCTATTAGTTCCAGTACTCGTTTGTTGTATTTTCAATACTTTTCAGTAGATACTGTACGGTTGGCTCTAAAATAATTAAATAAAAGCCTAATGAATGGTACATTAAGAAGTTATATTTATAATTGTTGCTTCCTCCTTGACCTGCAAATACAAAACATGGTACAGCTCAGGTTTTTTACCCTTATGGGTGTTTCACATTGTTCCAATAGTGAGACAAGGATTTAATCACAGTTTGTCTATAACTTGTTACATTACTATATACTGTATATTCTCAGAGGATTGAAGTCCAAACGCTTAGGCAGAGGAGAGTGCAACCAAATTCCCTTTAAGGGCTACTGGTTTTCAACTTTTTCTTAACTGACAAGACAATGTATTACATTTGGATGTATTATATTCACTGGAAAATACAGATTTAAGCAAAAATAAGAATTAAGCTATATGTGACAAAGGAATAAATGTTGATTTAAATTATGGAAATGTATGAACTATAAGGTTCATTTTTGAATATCTGATTTCGGAGAACAATACATTTAAAACGTTATCAACAAGGTAAAATGTCATATTGGCATATATTTACAGTTCTGTCTAAAGGCTGGTGAGGACCAGTTGCGATTTTATAGTCATCAGTGAAATACTTTGACCAACACTAACATGGGGACAAGCACAAGTTAACACATATCAAATGGCTTATCTCTCTTTATTGAATACAGAAAACTGTAAGGACCTTTATTCCAGCTTTTTTCCAAGTTTTTCATTTTGAGGTTTTGTCTGGACAGCTAAATGACATACTATTTTAGCCAGTAACATTTAGTAGCCCAAATTTCAATTTTCTTACTAATCTATAAGTCTTTTAATCAGTTATCTTCATTTATCTCATATATCGTGAGGATATAACCACAGACAAAAGGTCATTATTTGCCTTGTTCAGCGATCTGAACCACACTTTCACAGTTGAGTATTTTCTGAGCCATGGTATCTATTTTTGCATCTATTCTTACTGTTACAGTTTTAACATTTTTAATTATTAAACATTAGCCTTTTATCAACCTATTTTGAGGGTCTTTCTAAAATATATGCCAACATTATTTTTTTTTATAAACTAGCTATTTGAATAGCTATTGCAAAACCTTGACAACTTACATCGGAAAACAATTATCAAGAATTCTGCAAGCACAGTAACAAAAATCTGCTGTAATGAGATTTTAAAGCTTTGAGTGAATGACATGCCATACAGTGTGTGGCATACAGCCTGTCAGTCTACAATCATCGACAGAGAAACCAGATCTGTAACATGGTACAGCCCATTCCTCTGTCTGATGCCTGTGATGAATGTCGCACGATGTTTAGTGATTGAAAGGTGCAGCTGAAACCTATTCACAGTACGGTCAGTGACTGATGTTTCAGTCATTTCTAGCTGGTCTTTGGGTGAACCGTGAGAAGTTGCGTTCAACTGTTCAAAATGACTCCAGGATAGTGAGATTTCAAGATATGTTCTGTTTCTGAAATCTAAACAGCTGGGTTGTTTGGGAATAAATGTCTGCTAATTTATCAGAAAATACATGTCCATGTTTGAGATATGTTCATGTCTGATCAATTTGCAGTGTGCCAAAAAAAGAGAGGCAGTGTTCTAGGAAAGGAGAAGGAATTAAATAACAAATCATTAGTGAAGTACAGTATAATAAATACTTCCAAGTTCAACATCTGAGTGACTTCACAAACACTGAAATGTACCACTGGTGAACTCTGAAAGCCTCCAGTAGCATCTCTGAAGTATGTATAGTTCTGTTAGCACATTTCTTTTAAATATATTACTTACTGTACATCTCTCCAAGGTTACTTCAAACATTCATTTCTTCTTTTTAAAGGCTGTGTGTATTACCCTTCTGTTCTTTGAAAGCTATGGCAAGATTGTCCTGTCTTAAAATTTTCAAATCATTTCATACAGAAATATGACCCTTCTGAGTAAAATCGAGGAAAAAAACTGAGGCACACTATAAAAAGTAAGATTAATCTAATCTGGGGGTGATTCGGGGTATTACAACGGCCTCAGAAAAACATTGTCAAAAACCAGGACATGTTCGGTCTTTATATCAGTGAAAATGGAGTCAGTGGGAAGCAGGCTTTGTCACTGAAAAACATAATAATAATAATTAATAATAATAATAATAATAATAATAATAATAATAATACCTTTGTTCCAATGTAGAAATCGTCTACTGCTTGGGTGCCCATAAAAACAAATTCCATATGAGTGTGGGTATCAATTCCTCCCGGTATTACAAGTTTGTCTTTAGCGTCGATCACTTTTACTCCACCCGGTACTTGCAGGTTTAAACCAACTTCTTTAATTATACCGTCTTCAATGTAGACGTCATTGATTTGAGAACAATCCTCATTGACAATTTTCCCCCCCTTTATAAGAATTTTGTTTTGACTTCCCATTTTGGTTGTAAAATCAAGAGTCCAAAAAAATACCTTCTAATATCAGAAATATATACGGATATATTTTCGGCGTTTTAGGAATCGCTTAAATTATGATCGATTTATGCAGTCCTCTTGGTAGCGTCGCTTGTTTAAGCAAAAATAAAACTTTTTTTACTTCACTTTACAAAAGCGTGCATGGATTTATAATCCAGCTAACTAATACCAAAGCAAATAATACTTATTTTAATTTTTTTAAATTACAATTCAATTTTGTGTTCTACAAATAATTACTTAACAGCATACAGCCAAGATAACCGCGGCACTCGTTCTTCTTTATCTCAGTACGGTATTTTTTTAATTTCAGGTGGGTCCATTTAGGTGCTTGGAGCAATGTGCAATACCTTGATACCCTGGAAGCTGTCTTTAAAAATTCTGGCTAACCTCGATTATGTAAACAGTCCACAGCGACCAAAAACCTTGAAATACTCCGATCTGCAAAGTTCCAACTATCCGCCCCCTGTCAAAAGGTGGATCATGGTTCAACGCCGGGGTAAAGTTAGCTTGAAGTTCAAAAACAATTTTGGCACGCCTGTAGCGCTTTCACGAAACCTCTTAGAGTTACGAAAACACTTGCTTTGTGTACAAAATACATCGTGAATGCTTTCTCAGCGTTCACTTTATCGTTTTTATGACAGTTTGTTGACCAAGCACAAATATTCTTTTGTCCATATCTTCGCAATGGAAGCACAGAACGCCTTCAAACCAAATGCATTTTAAAGATCACGACTTGTGGAAATTTCCACAGCCTCTACATCAAACTATCAGTGAGCTAATTATCTTTTTTTAACCTCCGGTATAAACCAAAACAAATCTATGTTAGACATTTTCATCTTCAGCCAAAAAATACAGACCTGTGTGTTGTAAAAAACTGTTGGTTCGGCTCGTGGGCTTGGTGCAGATCAAGCTCACGAGGTGCCGTATGTCCCCCAGCTCCGAGCCCATTGGGCCTGCTGGTGTGACCAGAGCTGCAGGATAGCCATGCTGGTGGGGGTCAGTTCGGCTTTTCTGTTGGAGTGAACAGGGTGGTTACATGATGGTGCTGTCTGTGGTCCGGCTGTCCTGCTGGTCTGGATGAGGGCTACGTAGTGTGGTGCAGGTTCTTGTCCCATCCTGCTGTTGACCCAGGTTAGAGGGTTACACCAATTCTGAGTCTTGTTAGCTGGTATGGATGGGTTTGGGGGTGTTGATACCAGAGTGGTCCAGGAGGGGGGTGCAGGTGTCTCGGGGGCATTCTTGTTTTTCTATGAGTTCAGGTTGATTCTGTTGGTTCTGAGTGTCTTGGTTACATCCGTTTAAGTGTATTGATGAAAAAGCTATTGAAGAGCACCCCCCCCCCTCCACCCCCCACCCATCTCGGTGGAAGTTGCCATGTTAAAAAAATCCTAAAAAGAGAATTAAAGTTTCACACAACAAAGCATGACTGTGAAAGGTCAGGAGGCCTGCCTAGTGAGCACAACACTTGATTACAGTAAAAAAAAAACATAAAAAAATAAAGAAAGGTGCCACAACCCAAAGCAAGGTTGTATAAGGTTAGGGGGGCTGTCTGGTGTGTAAAACACTTGGTTGCAGCACTTTGGCTGTTGTGCCAGAAATGCTATTGAGCCATGAAGAAGACCCCCCTATTCCAGTGTATTACCTGTAGTGTTATCTTCAAAAAATCATAAAAAAATAAAGAAAGGTTCCACCACATAAAACAAAGCTGGAAAAGTTCAGAGGACCTGCTTAGTGCAGCATTGTGGGTGCTGTGCTTTAAATGCTATTAGCTTGTGAACAGCATTCCCCTATCCCAGTGCATAGTGCCACATTAAATAGAAGCACGAGAAAAAGAGATTCAGAACGCAAAGCTGTGTCAGTCTTCTGTGTAAAAATCGGTTTGAACATCATCGGAGCTGTTTTTAATAAGCTGCTGAATAAAGAATATTTTAATTTTCCTGCTATCAGCAGTATTGTGAATATACAGTAGTTGACCCTTACCTGAATGAAAACAGGACATAAAGAAAGGGTTTCAGAAATCAAACAAACTTTTATTCCCGTGCTTACAGTCTGGGTAATTGGAGACTGCGCTGTTCTGCTTCCTATGGTGATATACGGGTTTTTCGCACTATGCCGTATTGAGCAGTATTTATCGCGTTATGAACGTCTGTACACAGCGGTCCCCCCGGGTTCCAGTTAGTGCGCAATTACGCATCGTTGAAAAACCGGAGGTTTAAAAAAAGATAATTAGCTCACTGATAGTTTGATGTAGAGGCTGTGGAAATTTCCAAAAGTCGTGGTCTTTAAAATGCTTTTGGTTTGAAGGCGTTCTGTGCTTCCATTGCGAAGATATGGACAAAAGAATATTCGTGCGTGGTCAAAAAAATGTCATAAAAACGACAAAGTGAAGGCTGAGAAAGCATTCACAGTGTATTTTATACACAAAGCAAGTGTTTTCGTAACCCTAGGAGGTTTCGTGAAAGCGCTACAGGCGTGCCAAAATCGTTTTCGAACTTCAAACTAACTTTACCCCGGTCAACAGCCTGGCTGCCTGCTCCTCTGTCCATTTTTTTTTGCATTATGGATCACTAACACCATAAGGAACAATTTCACTATACCACCCCTGTCAGGAAAGAGTAAGACTGGCAGTATCAATTTATCAGGAAAACATCGATATATTTCGTTAGCTCAAAGACGGAGGAAAAGTATTTTCAGATCATATTTAAAGTGCTAGCTGTGTGTTTGTGGATATTTACGTTCATCCCCAGAAACGGCTGGATTTTATTTTTTCATTGAGGTTTTTCCCGTTCAAAACACTGCCATGATGCGCTGTATTGATTAAAGTTTAGAGCAGATCACACAATCTGACAAAGCGCTTGTAGTCTCCCTCCTGTGTGAAGGGACTGCAGGGGAATCTGTCGCTTGGTGAAGACGGTAGGGGGCGCAGAAGAAAACTCGTACAATTGCTTGGCAACCGTGAAGGAGCAGAAGATGTGCGTATCTGACCCCTGCACAACGTTGTTGGTCGCTTCTGACTAGGGTGCAAGTCATAGCCAGGATCTCCCTACCTTCCGAGTTTCACTATTAGAACATCTTCCATAAAGTACTCTAAGTAACTGCAATTCCTATCAAACATCAAAGAGACAAAACATCGAAAAATTTCATTGAACACTGAAAACTCTGGGGGAGGCACAACAGTTAGCTGCTGCCTCACAGCGCTAGGTGCTACCTGTGCGTTTGTCTCCATGTTTGAGTGAGTTTCCTCCAGATGTCCTTGACTGTCCAACACTGTAGGTTAATTCCGGGAAAACTGGCCCAGGTGCAACTGTATATGTGTGCTCTGCAATGGACTGGCATCCCATAACAGGGTGTATCCTGTCCTGTGCCTCTTGCTTGCTGGAATAAGCTCCTGCTCCCTCATGACCCTGGATTGGATAAAGGCACTAGAAAATGGTTGGATGAAACCCTGTCATGGGTAATGGAGAGGTGGACTAAGCTGCATATAGCACCAGTTGAACAGGGTTAAAATCTTGAGTCTTCTGATCAAAGATGTAGTGCCACATGCTCCTCAAATCAAAAATGTATTGCTTGCCAGGGCTATCTGCTTCACAGGGAGCTCCTAAGACTCTTGACTGATGAATGCAGTTCCCTGATCGGATTCTTTCTCTAAAGCTTGATATCAACCAAAAGACAGTGCCAGCTGGTGTTGCCTCCTTTGCATTTCAACAATTCGGGGCAGTTCTTGTAGAAACATCCTCAGCTGGGAGTCTATGTATAATTGAAGCAATATCGACTTTCTGTTTGGTCATAAAACAAAAAGCAATATTGATGGTTAGAATACAAGAAACACTTCTGACAGATACAAGCTTATCATTTACAATTCTTTTCAAGTGCTGCAATGGCACAGTGTGGTGATGGAGACAAGTGATTTAGGAGCAGGTGCAACCACACGACAAACTCGGGGAATCAAAAAGGGTGAGCAGTTTCTTTTAAAAGAAAACTACAGTAACTTTCTGAAGCAGGATATTTTCAAGAAATATGATTACACTGATGATAACCCAGCAAACAATGAAGTGCTTTGATCTCTGTATATGATTGGCCAGTGCATCACCAATTAAAAAAAATACCGGCAGTATTTATTTGAATGTGAAAACAAGATGAAACTATGAGGTTTACAAACTGAGTGTAATAAGACAAGCATCATAATTTAGACTTTTATTTTTTCTCATTTCAGTAAACACCTTTTAATAACAGCATATCACTTAACAGAAATGCACAAGACATTAACATGCTTCTCAAATAACATCTACCAAAATTAAAATTGTACACGCTCAGTACCAAAATATTTAATTACCAAAACAGTAATGAAACAATAAATAAACAGTAGTGAATGTTACACATCATTCTTTATCCCACTTGTTGTCCTTATTGATAAATAAAAATCTAAACTCCATGTTTACACATGTAAAAATAGCTTTGTACCATTCCAGGGTGTGTAATGGGGAGAATATTCAAATAAGTGTGTTACCATTAAATGGTAAGCCAGTGTTAGTGCATTCCCCTTTACAGGCAGGCGGTGTATTTTGAAAATTGAAACAATACTTGAGGCTGAAAACCATATAAATACAACATTTAAATAATAAAAGTAGGTTAAACAATATAATAATTCAACTATTAAGCTTTGCTTAGGCCCGAGATCATTTTAAGATCTTTTGAGTCATCTGGAGTGAAATGTGTCCAATTGTGTTCTCAACGTCCTCATACATATACCTCTCCATACATGTATGCATTTAAGTAAAAGAAGACAAGCTGCATGTTCTGTGGTTGCATTTCATTCTTCATTTAAATTGTAGCTGACCATTGCTTATGTATAACATAAATCAGAAGTGCAGTCTTCAAAAGATCTCATTTCACACTCCTTAGGTAAGAATGTGGCGTCATCTCCTCCCTAAAGGGTTATGTTTATAATTGCTTCACCTTTTCAGTGAACTTGAAAATACATACAGTTTTGGGGAGCACACGTACTGACGAGTATGCAACTACAGGCAACTTTTACGCCGTAGTTTTATAACACGTTAAATCCAAAGACAAAAAATAAAAACATGGCAAGCTTCCACCGGGCCCAAAGTTATATCGTGCCCAGATTTTAGTATAGTACCTAACAAAGCAGCAATGCCTCATCATCACTTGTTTCAGTTTTGACAATGGCTTCCAAGCAGGCATCGGGAATCTGAGCTGTGTGGACCATGCCGCAATGTTCACAGGGTCCGTCTCTACTTGGCGGCCGAGCCCGAGGTGCTGTGGGCTGTGCTGGCGCGCGCCCGTGCTCTGGTGTGGGTTCTAGCAGAGGCCTAGAACACTCACTCAAGTCACTGTCCGACGCCGCATCGGAGGCGGGAATCAGCAGCTCTACGTCGTCGTCATCTTCTCTCCCACCGCTCACGTGGTCGAGGTGTCGCAAGGGGCTCTGGCTCTGGCTGGCCGAGCTGGATCTGCCCAGCGAGAAACGGACCCAGCGGAGACTGCGGGTCACTCGGCTGAGGGCGCTGGAAAGCTGGTTTCTCCCTGGGGCGGCACACCGGGGCTCCGCCGTTCCGGCTTCCCTCGCGCTCTCCGCGGGATCCCTGCTCGCTTGCCGACTTGAGCTCACCGAGACCGAGACGATGGCCTCCACCGCCGACACCGGCGCGACCTTCTGAGGTAGCGGGGCAACGAAACCCCCGACCGCACCCGGCATGTCGCGCCTGTCGCCTTCCGTGTCCGTGTCATCAGAATCGAGGGGGAGGAGCCCCCTCTGGGGGCCAATCCTTTCAGCCTCATGGGCCGTGCTGCTGTTGCCAGCACCTTCATCTGCAGACACCAAGGCCAGCGATCCCGAGCGCCGAGACCTTGTGAAGTTGAAGAGGCGTCTCCAGATGTTACTATTCCTCCCCGATGTTGGAAGCCGGATTGAAGTGAATCCAAGCTGGGAACGTACTGCTAGTCTAAGGTTTTCCAAAACGGATGCCTAGGAAAAAAAACTTAATGGTAATACAGCCCTTTTATTGACAAACTATTAAATGTTTAACTGAAAAGCTTTTTTGGGTGTTCAAACACAAATGCTTTAAGTAGCACCTGACAGAACAGCATCTCAACAGTAAGGTGAGAAAAAGCCAAAAAATAAACTATAGTCTAATAAGTTTTGGTTTGCATATGCATGTTTTCTGCCATACAATTTGCTCCCAGAAACAGCGCCTGTTCTTGTACTAACCTGATTTGCCGAACACACAGGGAAATCCTCTACTGGAGGTATCAAACCCTGAGCAATCAGCTGGCCATAAGATGGGGGTGCTTCCCTTCTCAGCAGCTCAGCCTCCACTCTGGACAACTGGGTTTCGAACGATCTAAGAGGAGATAAGTGCAAATCAGAACGGACTTAGTCGAGAAAAAATGTGAAACCTAAAATAGAATCTAAGGATATTAAAAAAATCAGTCTTGCCATGGTACATAAGATTAGACAAATAATTCTCTAGGATTTTCCCCTAGATTGTTCCCTAAAAAATTCAGCTCCAGTTGAAGTGTATTCATGACTAGGTTCATTTAAGTCCCTGATTAAATGTTTCTATATAGCTCAAAGCAAAGAGTAAATCCAAACCAAAAATATAAAAAACGCCCTCATACCATCTGTGAATGATATATATTAAAATAACCATTCAAAATATTCAAATACATTCTAGGTCTATCAAGTAAACTTCAAGCAGAACGAAAGGTTCAAAAGGATCTATGCATAGGGGTCAAAAGATGATGTATGACAAAAAAAGTAAAATCAATCTTTTTTCCTGTGTGTACCTGCGTTCAAACATCCTTAAGGAATAAAGCTTGCAGGTGCAGCCTAGGGCTATGACCAGCAGCAGGCCGCAGATGAGACTCCCAATGACGGCTGCCGTGATCACCCGAGTGGGGACAATCACCGGGCAGTTTTCCTCATCACTGCTGTCCCCACAGTCGTCCTGCGCATCGCACACCCAGCTCTCAAACACGCAGCGGTTGTTCTTGCAGTGGAAGTTCCCCGGCTGGCAGAAAAAACAGTTCTTCTCATCGGAGCCATTCGGGCAACGGTTCTGATAGTTGCAGCGGTCGGAGTGCGGGTAGCACGCGCCGTTCCTGGAGCAGGGGAACTCGTCTTCCTGGCACGTGCTGCAGTTCACCTCGTCCCTTCCATTAGGGCAGTGCCAGTAGCCATCACAGCGCTGCTGCTCCGTGTAGCAGCCCCAGTTCCCCCCACAAGGGATCTCCCAGGGCAAGCAGAAGCCATCCACCTGGTAGGTCACATTGAACCCGCGGGCAGCGTTGATCTTGTCCGCGTAGAAATGAACGCGGATCTGCCCCGAGGAAGATACCACCGCTACCGGAGCCCTCGAATCGAACGCGGTCAAAACCCGCAGCAGGCGACGAGGATTCTCCTCCAGCCCGTCGTACACTTTGACGTAGTCTCCGTAACCTGTGCCGTCGAGCTTGAAGTCCATGAAGCGCAAGATAACTTTCCGGTGGTCACCTGTGTCAATGAGCCAGGTGCAGTTGCTCCCAGGTGGGTAAAAGTCGGGGTAGTTGGGAGAGCTGAAGGTACCATAGAAGTTTCTAAGCAGCTCCCCGCAAGTGGGGACATCACAGTCAATCTCATCCCCCAAGTCCTGGCAGTCAATGCTGCCGTCACACTTCAAAGATTCTGGAAGGCAGGTGTATACTCTGGTGTAGCGAGAAAGACAAGGAAACTGGTTAAAGGCACAGGGCTGGAAGGAGAAGGCAGCTGAGGGGTTGGGTTGCAAGCACAGCTCTTCATCTGAGTTATCGCCACATTCGTCCATTGTGTTGCACTTCCAAGATTCAGGGATGCATTTTCCATTTGCGCAGTGAAACTGGTCGGAATCACAGCTGATCTCTTCCGATTTTCCTAAAATTGAAAACAGCGTAATTTATGGCCAGTCTCAACAGAACTATAAAGACAGAGAAACTGCCAGTTGGCTCATAAGGCAAATCAATGTATCGGACAACAACATGCGTGTCACAGACCAGACGTCCTTGTGAGACTAGTCTAGATCAGTCTGCTTCGGCCACTTCAAGTTAATTATTATTTTGAAAACTATCAACCATTATACTTGCTCAACAGATAGAGGAATTTAAAAAAAGTTGCAAAAAATGGTTATTTACTTGCAATGCTACCAATACTGCTAAAAACATTAATAAAATCAGAAAAACGGTGCCACTCGAGATATAACCAGTTGAGATCTACCTGTTATGTATGACAGCCTAAAACCTTTTCCAGTTAGGCTGTCGTCAGAATGAAACTTGATCCACACGTGGTCCTGGGACGAGATGTATGGAGCTGGAATGGAGGACCCACAGGCCCGATAGCCATCAAGATTCTTGGACGTGCCTATAGAAATCCAGTCAGACCCACATCTGCGTGAGCTCTGGATCTCAAAATCCTGAAAACTAAATCCCATACAGTATTAATCAACACACCACTCCGAGGACAAACAAATACAAGCTCAAGAGTTTTTACTGGGTGGTACATTCACTTTAAGGGGCTTGCAAAGAAAAAAAAACTGCAAGAAAATATTTTAAGCCTAACGACTGACGGATTAAAAACCAAGAGGTAAAATATGATCTTGGAAAGAAGTTTAACTGTGTGTATCTGTTAGTATGGTTATAGATTTGTCTCATTCTTAGAACTGTATCTAAAATGTATACATGTGAAGGAACTACAGTGTATATATATATATGAATACATATAAAACCTGTAAAAATCAGAGATCTAAAGCAATAACTGGATTTTTATAACATACTCAATTAGATGAGAGATTCTTAGTCTCTTACACAAGATAAAAAGTTTTTCTTTTTCCTGGTCATTCACAATTACAAAGTTAATATTTGTCAATGAGAGCAGTTACTGCATCATATAGGACTGCCATCCAAAGGTATTTTCTGTATAAAAGTCAACTTAGTTCCCCTTTTCAGACAAAATCACAAAGCAGATCTACAAATGCACACTTTTTTCTACTTGTATAATTGTCCATTTGGTATTAAGTGACAACAGTGTCAGTCTAACAGCATTAGACTGATGATGAAAAAATACACATGATCAAATAGACATAGCAAGTTGTTATGGGAAAGACAACTTATTTTAAGAATATTTTAGCAAGAAACTCCTGAAAACAAACAAATACCTAATAGTGATGATCTCTCCTGGGTTAGCTCTGATGTTCCAACTGCAGTTGATTCTAGATGGATACTCAAAGGGCCAGCCGGGACTTGTGATAACACCACTTGATGCTCTTATCTGTTCGGCCACATCTCCGCACACTGCAATCAAAGAACACCATATCAAACAATCAGGCGTATTTACAGCAAATGGCAGTCCTTTTACAGAAGTTCACTTTTATTTATTAACAATATAAAGGTAAGTGGCTTTGGCTGAATTCTCCACTGAATACTAGGTCACAAAAAGCAGTATTAACTTACCCTTAGTGAAAACCACAAAAAAAATCATTAAAGTTTACTTTTAGGGTGCTAAAAAGACTAAAATAACATCACCCAAGAATAGTACAGAGAACCCAGCTCTCCTCTTAGCAAGCCAAGCAAGAAATGTGAAACCCTGTAAAATAAGCAGGTGTGTTACAGCTTTTTTCAAGAATATCTATGTCAACATACAGCCGGGGCCTCAGATAATTCCTGGAGGGCCTAGTGTCTTCTGGTTTCTGTTCTGCCTGAGCCAGTTGATCTGATTATTGAATGAACTGCATAATTGTAATACAGTACTTCTAGCCAGGCTCGGAAGCGCTTGACGTTTTACACGTAACCGTGCTTTTAATGATGTGAATGAATTGAGTAATCGACTGTAAAAGACTTTTAAGAAAGCCAGGATATGTCCAGGTATGAAAATAATTAGGCTTAGTGTTCGACTGCTGAATTTGGAACTCAAATCAGAACACACTCTCCCCCTCCCCATGAAATGAGTCTGAGACCCCTGCCTCAGGGGAAAACACAAAGCAGCAGTATTATAAATCTTCTGCACTAGCCCAACAACCAGTCCATGCTTGGAATCACACGCAGACTGGCAATGAAGAAAATGTTTATACCCAATTAATGTAAAAGTGGAATTTCACATACACCCACTGACTGCTCATTGTGAGCCTAAACATTACTCCATTGGGACCATTCTGCAAAGAAATGTCCGGGAAAAATAAAGTTTCCCCCCAAACCTCTGACAAACAGAGGCATCCTGCATGAATGGCTGTAATTTTTCCCCCTCACTGTTAAGAAAGACCATGCTCATTGGCAATTGTCAAATTTGAACTGGCAGCATAGCGAGTTAATAGACTGACAATTTCTATCAGTCTGTATGACAACTTAACATACAGACTACAGTTAAAGTTTGGTTAAAGTACAGATTGTCTACCATGCTGGTCATGGCTTGGTAATTATTTCTGTCCATACATGTTTGATATAATCTTGCAGACATTTAAGCATTGTCTGGATTGAATTAGTCTTGAGGATGTTGTTAATCCAATAAAATAAAACTGTGATTTTGACAAATGTCTGTTTTATGCTGTTTGATAGATGGCACTTTAGCAAGGGTTCCTGACAGTTTATGAAGGCAGCCAGCTCCTCCCTGGTATTGAGAAACACTGCAGTCTGAACATACCATCTCAGCTGAAAGGTTTACTCAGGTTTATGTCAATCCATCATTGTTTGTATTATTACACATGCCTTCCTGAACCTTAACCCTACAGCAAACAATTCATTCAACTTCAAAATGAGAAGCACTCCATGAAATACAAACTGATGGATTGACACTAACAAGAGCTCTTGTGTAGGTGAAGAAATAGCCATGGGTAGAACTAAAATTGCATACTTGTAACACAGGCGATCGTAACAAAATAAAAAAGTTTATTGGAAACATGAGTGGCATATAATACAGCAGATTGAAAACTACTGGCAGCTTTAGAAATGTAACAAAATCATACAAAATGGATAACCACTTTTTTTTTAATTTTAGGTCTCTTTTAAATTTAGCCAGCTGCTATATCACCCTGTAACTCAAAACTGGCAGATCACTGAAGCTCAGCAGGTGTGAGCCTGGCCAGTATCTGGATGGGAGACCTCCTGGGAAAAACTATTGCTCCTGTAAGGTGTTAGTAGGACCAGTAGGGAACACTCACAATATAACAGTTTAAAAATCAAACCGTATTTTGAGCTAAACTACCTTTTCAGGGTTTCTGTAGTTAATAATGTGCATATTAGGTGTAATGCAAATGTGTTTTTCTATTCAAATCACTTTATGTAATAACTATCAGAACTCAATATTTACCATGTGAAACATCGCATGACATTTACAAGCCCCAAGAACATAACTAGAAATTACTTACCATTTGAAATACCAGGAACATATACATTTTCATTGTGATCCGCATGAACTGCATTTCCTAAATAAGAGGGAAAAAAAAAGAATTTCAATGCTTCCTAATGAAAGTCTGGATTAGAGTTGGAGTTTTAATCAGCCATGCATCCTATTAATAAAGCAAATATGTGATTAACTTTGCAACGTGATTTCTGTGAAGCAATATCAAACATTTAAAACAATTCATCTATACATTAATCCAAGCAGAAAAAAATTACAATGTTTTTTTACAATGTTTATATATTACGAAGCTAAAAATCTAAATGCAGATCTATTTCTGGAATACAACTTTTGGAATCCTAATAACATTCAAAGACAATTCCTGACTGAAAGGCTCAACATGATCAGAAAAGACAGACTGGTATTCTGGGAAAAATTAGAAAACTGCTAGGTGAGAGGTCCTTAGATAAACCAAAAAAGTACATCTGCAGATTTACAGGCCTCACATTTCACTCATAAGGAACAGATTGTTGCTGAAAGAAGGTAAATGCTAACTAGCGTCATTTGGACAACTGCCGGCTTACAATCTGGCAATCACAAATGGCAGGAAGGTATTATACAAATACAAATTTTAAAAAGATATTGGCATGAAAGACTAAGAATTCCAGGAATACAATATTCTATGAAATGTGTTGACAAAATCATTAATTTACTGAATGTCTATATAAAAACCCACACGCTGTCATCAACTACCCAATCATCATGTTAAAGCAGAACCCCGAATTCTTTCAAGGAACACCTGAATGAGACCCTCTGAATCACTATAGAAGAATATGCTATCGAACAAATGACCTAGATCGGCCAAACAGCCTCTCATTTGGAAACCTTATGTTCTCAATATATAACACTAACTCATAAGAAAAAAAAGCACCTGTGATTTTAAGTTTTGTTAAGATGAAGAATGAAGTGTTTTACAGCTAGAAAATCTATCATCTTATCCCTAGCTAATGTTTATTCCACTACAGGATAGCACTAAAGTGCTTCAGAAATATAATTAGGGTGGGTTTTCAATGGTTGTCTTTATAGAAACTCATAGATAAGGACGGTCAAAAATCTAGTCTGTTAAGCAGAAAAAAACTGCAAATGAAATCTAAGTTTCTTTGTGTAGCCTTTTTGCACCATTGAACTCAAATGCGCATAAAACTTTTTCCTCTGCTTGCTAAAAAAACATGGTACTAGTGGTTCTACAAAACAGATTTTTAAAACCATTCCCTCACCAGTCGGTTAATAAGTTTGTGGCAAGTTACACTGAGGATTTCTAGAGCTGGTTTTATCTCTTACCCTCTTACCCGGACTGGAAATGTTCTGGTTTATATTACAAATCTGACATGGACTTGTGGCAAATTACAGTACTATGAGCAAGCTTCTGATGATTCTCGTGTTCTGTCCTTGGAACAAGACATAAACCTGTGCCCTGTCATATACACATGCTAAATACACCAAGATTAACAAGGCAATATACAAAACACTTTGTGAAGTTCCTCCATCACATCTAAAAAAGAACAGCTCAACTCATGACTACCTGAAGCTTGCTTTTTTAACCTATAGGAGAAAATCCTTGTCAATTTTTAAAAAGGAATAGCTCTGTATTCTTCAGGGATAGCAATGATCATATAGAGCCTACGTGCGTCTAGATTAGATACTGACACTGACATATTGAACATACAGAGCCAGAAGTGCATACAATAAAGAATTTTACGACAACGTCAGCATCAAAGAAGAAAAACAGCACTGAATATCTTCATTCCTGAAAGCAGCGACCCTGAGATACTGCTGACATAGTTTGTGCAACCGCAATCAAAAAATGTGACAGACCAAATCTTAGGTTTGCAACATCACTCATGAAGTCTTGGGGAGTTTGACATTTGCTTAAAAAAACAATTTCCCTAAAGAAAACATAGGGATTAGGGTTGATATAATACAGAAAAATGGATTACTGAAGCGACACTTAGGTTTTAATTATAAAAGCAACGAACAGTTTTGAATGCTTTTGACAGCTACAATGCAACAAGGTTGAACATTTCAGCTCCTTTTGGCTTTTGAATAAAGAAACATAAAAATCAAAGCAGAGAATGTCAGAGCTATCCTACTAAAATTTATTTTACTAAAGAGTTTTTAAACATTTTTGGGAAATGGGAAATTACACACTACCACCCCCCCCCCATGTAAAAAGTAGAAAAAATTACTTCAAGAGCTTCTAGCAAACATGCACCTTTTACATTAGGACACTAAATAGAAAAAAACTCCAATCTAACTGAATTAAATCAAAAGCAACTATACAATATCAAATAAAATAACTAAGGTTTAGGGGAATTTTATCTGCATTCTTTGTGTATTAGACATTTGTATCAGTAGGGGAATCCTGCATGTACAGTAACGTAAGGTACTTTGTTCTGTGAAAAGAGAAACTGAAACTTCCCCAACTGTGAAACCCCAGAACACGGCTCCAAGCTGAGTTTGACTCGCCTGTACATGTCAGCAAAAAAACCCCAACAATCTTAACTGAAAAAAACAAACAAATGTTAGCTCCACTACAGGAACTTGACCCGTATAAAATAAGATGTTTCTATACCAACATTCATACGCACCTTGCTAAATACAGTATATGAAGTGTTAAGTATTTTTATTTACTGTAATTATCCAGATAATTCTTCCAAGATCTGCTCAGAGAAATTGTTCACTGAGTGATCACTCAGGTGTTCCCTATGGGGTCCTACATCCATGTCACTGACTAAGATTTTCAGTCACATTTGCTTACTGTCAGCAGATGAAGCTCCTGGACTACAGAAATGAAGGGTGAATGGATGAATCCTGAATGTCCCAGCAACCAGATTTTCCAAAGTGCATTCTCTATCACATTGAAAGGCTGTAGTGTTGTGGTATGATTAAAACCAGTGAACCCAAGCGCCTTTTATATATACAACCTCACAAGCACAGTGATGTGGTACATTTGGTCATTTCATACACGTAAGGTAACTCTGCCTTAAATAAAGCATAGCAGCACACATAACACAGCCCTTACAATCCAATACCAAAGTATCACAACCACAGAACAATAAAAAATGACTTCAGGTCACATCAGGTAAATGAACAGCTGAAAGGAACCTGAAGGAGAATTCTGAACAACCTTGACCATTGCAGTCTGTTTTGCACAGTAAGAAGCAATATCTTCAAATCACAGAATTAAATGACATAAGATAAGATCACTTTATTGGCCATATACAATTTCTTGTATAAGGAATTTGTTTTCGCATAGCCCCAACTTGCTCTCCATGAGACACACAGATGGGGAGAGAGAAGCTTGGGGTCAGAGCGAAGGGTCAGCCATTTATACAGCGCCCCTGGAGCAGCTGGGGTTAAGGGCCTTGCTCAGGGGCCCAACAGAGTAGGATTCCTCTGCCAGCCGTGGGATTGGAACCGGCAACCTTCCAGCGACAGGCGCAGATCCTCAGCCACAGAGCCACCGCTCTGCCCAAAATTAAATTTTGATTAGTTACATTAAAACTCTGAAAATTGTACATCAACAAATGACATACCGGCACAAGTTATTTTTAAAGTTAAAAGCATTTTCACCATGGTCTTTTGTCACCTATAAAGAATAAATAATACAAAGGCCATATCTGGCTAAAGCTTCAAGAAGCCTGCCAAGGCTTCTTTTAGCAGAAAGCCAACGCTAATAACAGAAGCTATAATACATTTTAATATAAAACAAAATCATGCAAATAATGTATAAAATATTCTTAACATAGCCATTTCTGTCTGGTCAATTATGTACTGTATAGCACTTAGATTGTGCATGTGACTATAAATACCGGTTTTCCAAATAGGCATTAGTATAAAGATACTTTATACTTAGTATAAAGATACCCAATCTCATATCAAATAATTAATAAAAGCCACATATAATGAATTACTACTTGAAAAAATCACAGCCAGATTATCCAGTGCAGGATTCCAATTAGAGGAAATCTACTTCGTAGGTTTACTAACAAAACATTTCAGTTCCATTTTTTACAAAATTCAATTACAGATATGATATAATTATATATTGTAGAGGTATCTTGATGGCATACCCTTTGTGTACAGAAGTGATTCAAGTTCTTGTTTTTAAATGCACTTCCATGTAGTTTCCACTTGTGTCCTCTGGTTCATGTCACACTGCTATTACTTGACTTCACAACCCCATATTTACACTAATCTTAAGGTTGATAACCATCATACAGTACAAGTAAAAAGTCACAGTACAGCACCTTAAGTAAAATAATCCCAAATGGATTACAGTTAGTCTTAATATTAATATACACAAACAACCAAAAGCAGATACAACCCTCTTAATGTTGAAATTCTGGAGAATTTTTCATGCTTTGGTAATCTTTTACTTTTTTGTTGTTCCTAGAGACAATACTCAAGACAGGCTTTTTTTCTGCCATTAAATTATACTGAATGTCTTGGCCTTTAAAAGCTATAAATGTGGCTTTTAAGACGGCAATAGCATAACTCTGCTACTTTTATATTCAGATGTATTTGAAAAAAGGATTATGCCGTAAACAAAAAAATATGCAGAACAATGAGGGTGAAGGTTCTCTTCTCAATACAAAAGGCACACTCCACTTACACAATCATTTAATTGTGACAGATGATAAAGGGTACTTGTCAAATATTTTTATCTTATTGTTTCACCCCACACTACAGAGGGCAACAGTGAAAGCCGTGTTGCCATGCAGAGAGCACAAAAGAACCCCCCCCCCCCCCAAATAAATCAACCTCCTCATCAATTTAATACTAGTGGAGGGACTGCAAATGCTTGAAACATCAAAATCACGAGGTAAACAACATCTGCCACTTCATGGGATGCAGCTCATTTTCCCTAATCTGATCACCATGACCAGAGAAACAGTATTTTTATATTTTTAGTATATAAATTTTTAAATAAAAAAAAAACAGATGGGTCACAGGATAAAAGTCCCATCGTAGATGTCCTACCGATGTTGTTAAATTTATAAAGGCTTACAAAAAAAAGTTTTTAGGTCATTAAGGCTATAGCACGGCTAGTAAAATGACCAGAAGCTCTGTTTTGTCAAAAGAAAAGAAAACCAATATAGTTTTGGGAGTGTATAACACTTGCAGGATGATTTAAATGCTTGCAATATAACAATGTGCTCTCAGATTACAGTGGTTCTTTCAGTACTTCGGAGATTCACACTGGATGTTTAGACCTTGCTGAGCAAAATGTGATTGTATGTTAATTTGCATGGAAGGGAACACTACACAAATTTCATTGTAAAAAAGATTACCTTGGCAGTGGTAACGACTGGCAAGTTCTTAAACAGCAGCTGTGGGACTGGGAACGTTTATTGCAATCTGGGTGTATCGCTATTACAAGGAGTTGGACAGAAATTTCAAAAAACTTAAAGATGAGTAATTACATTAAGTTTTAACTGAGCAATTGTGCTGTGGCATTTTCATTGTATTTGCATTTATTTAAATAGCTGACGGCTTAGCTTACTTAGTTCTCCCTCAGCTGAAGAAACGAACCAACACAATAATTTGGCTCTTTTATGGTTTCTTTGCTATTGTATTTAATTGTTTTTGTTAATTAACATTATGTGTGCCAGATGACAGGAAAAAGATGCTTACAGTCTTAAATTACAAGTGTCTGCATTTAGTATTATGCAAACATTTATGTAACCTGCAAAAATGTGGACTGGGCTTAAATCGTGTTTTATTAATGTATGTCAGGTATTTTAACTGTGCTCCCATAATCACAATTAACAAATTTGTACTGACCAATGCCACCAGTTACATGCATATCTGATTTCATTGCAGTCGGAAATGAGTGCTCTTCCACATTATTTCTTCACTAGTAATTCATTCAAACAGGTATTTGTAAATCTTACAGTAACTACATAAGGCTCAAATCTTTGTTCAGAAACTTTTACGATCAAAATGTAACCCGATACAGCTCTACAAGTAACGTCGAGAACAAACGCACATATACAACTATTGTATTTGGTCTTCAATGTAAAACAAAATAGTGTCCCTGACATTTTTCAATTCAACGTTGGTTTAAATGACATAAACCAGCTCATCATTGGCTTAATGGGACCAATCAGGGTGTGCAGGCATTAGAACACATTTTATATAAAGATGAATAGATGGGCAATAGCACAGACTGGAAAAATATAATTGGTGCGTGTAGGTTAGGTACAGGGTAGCCATTGATCGAGATGATGGTGATGTTTTAAGTCAGAATAACACAGGCCATGCGGCACAGTGGCACAGCAGTTTGCATTGCTACCTTGCAGAGCTATGGCTCTGGGTTCAATTCCTGGGGTGCTATCCGCATGGAGCTTGTATGCGTTCAGGTGGGTTTCAGACCCCGTTTTCCTCCCACAGTCTAAAGACACGCTTGTGGGATAATTGCCTTCTTGGAAAATTGTCCCAGGTATGCGCGTGCATGTGTGTTTGTGCCTGTGTGACTTCTGCAACGGACTGGCATGCCATCCAGGAAGTGTCCTGCCTTGCGCCTGTTGCTTGCTGGGATAGGCGCCAACTTCCGCTGTACTGGATAAAGTGGTTTGAAAATGGACGGATGGATTAAACAAGGACAGAGAAGCAGCGATGAGACCACAACACACACATCTTGCCTGGCACTTCATTAATTTAAGTTTAGGGTTACAGCACCAGAGGACGCAAACAAAGCTCTTGTTCTGATCACCTCAACTTAAGAGCTTCCCCACTTCGAAACCCATTTGCAAACCGATGTGAATGATCTCCATCTCTCAGGTCAAGAGTCTCAAACTCGGCACCTGGACGTCTTTCCAGGATCGCTTTTCCCCAACCTAAGTTAGTCAGTTCAGCAGTTCACCTAATTATTTTCTTAGTTGGATGCAATTAGGTTTCCACTTCAAGTCTTTAGAACTTGATTATTTCAAGCCTTCACCAATTTAAAAAGTACAGTTGACTACAAAGCACCTAAAAGCCTAGTCTGAAGTATGGAGATCCCACAGTTAATTTAATAAAGAGATCAACAATGTAATAGAGGCAGAGTGGCAGAGATTCAATACCATGCAGTTACTGAGATTTTTTAAAGATGGAGCAGTAGATGCAAAGTGAGTCAAAGATTCCCATTACATAAACACCTACATCACTGTTAACGAGAAACCAAAGAGGGAAGAGGCTAAAAAAGCTTTAAAGCAAGAATGAGCACATCAGTGGGGAAAAAAAACTAAATTCCGAAAGTGTTTCGACATCTCTTACCGCGCAGACAAGATTCAGAATAGCTGTTAAGTCTTTTGTGTATTTTTTTAGAAAGAAAACAAAAACTGAGTTTACTGTACAGGCTTGCTAGAACTGTCATTTTGGCATTTAAACAAAAGCTTAACACTTTAACAGACCAATGGGAACAAAGAAGTGAGCTTTATAGTTCCTCTTCATCAGGTGGTGAAAAGTCATCTCTTGCACCACAAAACCTGCTCAGAACAGACAGTGCTACAGTGTGTTCAAATAGGACCGATCAACGTTTATAGCGTCATAAAATATATGCCTCTAACGACAGTCTCCCAGCACATTAAGATTTGAACAATGGCATTTTTAAATCATAATACAAAATGTTAATTTAAAAAAAGTAGGAGTCAACAGAGAAGAGCCGTAACTTGACTGAGAATCAGGAACGACGCTTTGAACGCTTGTCTCAGACGGCTTTGAACAAAGACCTTAATTTCACAAAGTACTTTAACCTAAGCATTATTAGTCCGTACAGCAAACACTTCAGGTTAGTGTGTTAGATTCCAAGTGAGTCTAAAATGATACAAAGTGGGTTGCTGTAACCACGAAGGTACACAAACCCAGTTTAACATTTAACGATCCTTTGTTATGGAAATATCTCTTAAAGCCCAGAGGATTTCAGGGCGCAATGAATATTATAACAACTCCTCAGGAAGGGCTCTTTTTTAAGAGAATTGTTTTCTGAAACTAAGACGATACCACCGCAATTTCAGTGTTTTCAGAATGCCGGTTTTCATCCGGTTCACATCCATTTATATTTTAATAAGTTATTTGCTGTCATACAAATGTTTTATCCGAACAACGCTGTAAGCGGTATCCTACCTATTGTTACGGGGAACATGGTTTAAGATACGAACAAAGAACCGATACTGGTTGCTCTATTTCGTCTTAAAGTAACTGCTGTCAATACATACCTTATACACAAAATATATTATATATAAAGTGTAACTGTGGAAGATACTCACCGATGACGCTGCAGCCGACGAGCAAGCAAACATATCTCCATAATATCCTATGTGAGCCCAAACTGTAGGCCATAATAGCAACAGATGAAAATTAAAAACGCTTTGTACCTATTCTGTTGTAAGGGGTGTCGTGTCTCTGTCTTTCCAATACAAATATTCTTTTGTATACATAAAAAGAAACTTATTACAACGTGTAACTGTGGTCCGTCCGTCAAGTCAGAACAATGGACAGTAACGGCCTCTGCTCAAATGCCGGCGATGCGCTCTTATCTAAAATCTAGCAGCACATTATCAGGGTTTCGTGATGACATACCATATTGCTCTGGTAAGCCCGTCACGCAAATTCACAAGTTCTCACTTCTGCTCTGA
Source organism: Atractosteus spatula (assembly GCF_055471065.1). Lineage (NCBI taxonomy): Eukaryota > Metazoa > Chordata > Actinopteri > Semionotiformes > Lepisosteidae > Atractosteus > Atractosteus spatula. The sequence goes on along the minus strand of NC_142717.1, from coordinate 37,157,701 downwards.
ATCTCCGCCCCGGGAATCCGAAAACGAGCCAAAAGCGTGTCGCGTCTCAAACTCAAAAAGAAGTCTACGGGATGTTCCGGACTGTGATAAAAACAATAGAGCAAGCCCCCAGATGTGGCATTAACGTTGATCGTGTCCCAGCTAGATCTAGATCTACTCTACGCCTATAGCCGCTAACTACTCTACCTATAAATGCCCATGAAGGAGTACCGATTTACCACGGGCACTCAGAGGTTCCGCCACCTTGTCATTCATTCTAGAGCGCTGGTGAAAGACAAAGACCGAGCCCCCGTGCTCTCTCCTCCTTCCTTTGTGCTATTCTCCAGCTCCGCGTTTCGCCTTCATGGCAAAGCGAGAGGGGGGAAAAAAAACTCTCTTCCTAACGATTACTCCTGAAACAGGCACAGGTCTTGTCGGGAACCGTATGCCCTTTTCTCAATCCTACAGGGGGGAGAAAAAAAAAACAAAAACCTAAACAAACTGCTCTCGTCTTTCCTCTTTTTTTCCCCCCCTCCCGAGACGCCTACACACGGTCTCAGAGGCTACTAGTAACTACCATCAGCAAGCACATACAATAAAATAAAAACTCACGAAGATGCCAGTTAAATAACAATCCTGTCGTACTAACAATGTCGCCGATTCCGCTTTGAAGAGCTCGCAAGTTTTAGTAAAAAAAAAAACACCTTTCTTTACAGGCGAATAATTTTTAATTTTAAAAAATTAAAAAAAAACCCACACACAGCCCAATACCACTAAGGGCCCGAACAGCTGAATCTACAGCTACGTCGGCGTATGTTATTACAGCCGGGTCTCAACAGCCCCCTGCCTCCTTCTCTTTTTTTCCCTCATTCACCAGGGGTGAAAGGTTGCGCAACGTCAGAGGAACACGTGGGTAGACATGCTTGTTTGGGTTTGCTGTGTAATAAGAACTGCGTCTCTTCTAAATATAACGCCGCACCGTGTAATTAATGTCATTATCTGAGCTTTTAGAGAACACTTTGGAAGGTGGCCGACCCCTTGGCATCGATGTGCGCTTGTCTCTCTGCTCGGAGAGATGGCAACGCACATGGCGTTATATAACACCCGTGTTTGGACGTTTATGTAACACAAATGTGTTTCCTGAAAATAACAACAAAAGAAAATGTGTTTTTGTACATTTTACTTTGTGTTTTTTTTCCACTTTTAAAACCAACGCTAAACCTCAACAGAATTTTATAACTTGATGGATTAGTCTGATTTTTCATCACCATGTCAGGAAGAAAGAATATGAAATAATTCATTTTAACATAAGCAATACTTAAAACAGGCCTGAGATTTACCTCGTTAAATGAAACGTGTTAGAAAGTTCATGACAATGTTTAATTGATATTGCATTCCTTGTCTCAATTTTTAAAAGTATTGATTGTCTTAAAACATTCTTTTTAGTTTTAATTGATCATGTTACCCTGAGTACAGCTATACTTAGCACTGAAGAGCATAGTAAATCAAATCAGTAAAATAATTTAGGAATAGTACAAAGATATTAGGATTGAATTCACACCTTGAAAGCTTAGGATTCAAATGCCAGGCAGTGTGCTCATCCTTTATCAAGTTAGCTAAGTCACATTGCTTTTGAGTTTAATACTCAGCTGTATTAAATGGTACACATGTAAGATGCTTTGGACAAAAGACATAAACAAATGAATATTTAAAATAAAGGTACTGCCTAACCAGAATCTCATCCAGTTAGTTCTTCTGTTAGTGTACTGTACATGATATGTACCATTATAGCATGTCACAGTTTTTACCTCGGGGGCTGGGAGGAATAAATGCTATACCCCCTGGAAGGCAGGCATTGCTGTGTAAATGATTGCGTTCATTGTTTCTCACTCTGTATCTTATCTTTGTTTCAGCTGTGATAACACCATAGTTTAGGGTTAAAAGATTTAGTACTTGATCAAAGTTCTGTTTCATTGTTAAACAAAAAACAACATTTACAGTACTTCATGTGCAATTGCTATCAACTGGAGCCAATCTGCAGAGCTCTTCTTCTTCATTATGACACCCCCCACCCTTAAAATCAAGGATCTGGAATGTCACAAAACACATTAAAGTGTTAGAGTGACAAATTGTAGTTTTCAGTGCTTTGCCCCCAAGTCAATGTGCTGTGTAATTTACTAAAACGAACCAAAGCTACTTCTAGAGGGATAGTAAAAGGATGAGAGGCACACTGGTGCAGTGGTTAGCATTGCTGAATTGGAGCTCTGGTGTACTCTGTTTAATTCTGGACCTGAGGTGCTGTCTGCATGGCATTTGTATGCTCTCCCTGTGTTCCTCTGAGTTTCTTCCAGGTGCTCCGTTTTACTCTCACAGCCCGAAGACATACCTTTTTGTTCCTTAAAAAAATCAACTTTATTCCACAGTAGACATCTAACAATGAGTACACACTCTAGCAAATCGTGCAGTGTCTACTATATTACAAAAAGGTGATTGTCCTTTGTCCATCCAAGCAGGTGGTTGCTGGGTCTGGATTTGCAAATGAAAGTCTCTCCCAAGTCCTACCACCTGCTGTTGTCCCTGCCTTTCCCCTTTGAAAATTAGCCCTGGTGTGAATTTGTCTGTGTCTGCCCTGCAATGGACTGGCGTCCCCTCCAGGGTGTATCCTGCCTTGCACCTGCTGCTTGCCAGGATAGACTCCGGCTCCCCCATGACTCAAAATTGGATAAAGCAGCTAGAAAATCAGTTGGATGGGAGTAGAGGGATATTAAATAAACTGATGTCATATATCTCTTTTCTAATTAAAATGTTTCTATACACTGTTTTTAATTTAAAAAAAAACTATTAACAGATTTTCTGTGTTGATGAGTTTTCACTCTTGTTTTTAGTGGTTCCTTGAGTCTTTGGGATAGTTTTAAGAGAAGACTGGATGAAATCATATGAACAATCTGTTGATATCAGCCAAGTCAATAACAGGAAAAATGTAACCTTCCTCATGTTTGTGAGCCCAGGTTAGTGCTTTCTTGGATGGATTAATACATTGCAGAACATGTGATTTACTCAGACATATATGCCTAAGTATATAAATAACAGAAAAACAAACACACTACAGTATCACGACCAATGACTAAGACTGAAAATACTAATCTAACGTTTGGCCTTAAAACAAACTATGCCAGATTTTTTCCTTACAAGGCTCTCCTCATTTTATCCTGACCTTAGGTTTTCTTTTTAATTCAGCACAGACTGACCCCACTATGCATTTCAAAAATTTAAATAATTCCTTGTTTCCTTTTAGTGAATGACCAAAAGACAGCTGGTGCAGAACTCAGTGCTTTTACTACTAAAGACCATCTGTCTTTATCCTAGCAGCTATTGTTGAGCTATTGATTGTTATTATTGAAGCTTACTTCAGAATAATCCACTATAGCTGTTTTCCAAATAGCAGGACATTCATTCTTTTATTTTAAAGTCAGGGTGATAGTGTACACTTTAGCACGTAGCGATCCAGTATATAATTTTGTCCTTTGTTCCTGGCACAATACATTGATACAGATTTCCTTAACCTTGCATTTCAGCAACACCTAAGCAGTATTTTTCTTTTATAAATGTGCAAGCATACCTGGGTTTTTGCAAATCTCAGTAAAAAGCAATGATTCCAGTGTTAAACTAAGTATGTGATACAGCTAAACCTTTAGATGACCCCTCAAAAGGCTTTTGAAACACCTACTGTAGGTGCTTATAAAATGACTGTACATGATATTCTTAGAGTGGTCATGATTTTTGTGCTGATGCTCATATGCTTTGACATGTTGTTGATGAGAACTGCTGCTATATGCAAAAAGTATTAAAAGGTCTTCACATAACACTGAATGATTAGACCATAAATTATGGATTGTGAAACATTGTTCAGGGGTGCTACTTTTGCTGGTTTGCTACTGTATATCCATACTCTCAGATTCATAAAAAGAAACCCCATAAAATAATTATTAGTGAAATCTAGCCTAGTTCAATACCCCTTTTTACTGTTCAAATATCTTCATCAGTAAGACACTGCTCCATTTTGTTGTCTATTACTATACATCCAATTCTCAAACAGAGAAATGTCAGATATTCAGCCAAAAATTACACCAGACTAATCTTTTCTATGGCTTTTGATTGATCTGAGCCTTCTGATCAATATAGAGATTGCTATAATCTGTTTTTTTTTCTTGCCTCAGCCCCTTTTTTCAGTAGCCCCTTTCCCAGCTGTGAAATAAAATAAAACTAAATGCATTCATATGGGGCTGTGATCCTTACCTGGAAAGGCAGACTGGAAATGGATAATTGGATGGACATACCTATGAAATGTTATGAAGCTAAGGCAACCTAATATGTTTCTCCTGGTATAAATACATGTCACATAGAATTAATAGAGGACGCAGAAGAACACTGCCACAACGCCACCACAGAGCAGAAAGAGGAGAGGAGAATGGCTCCTGGCTAGGATGAATCAGACATTACTCCTCATCCGAGAGCCGGGACATAAATCTGCAGATGATGTTGCATAATGAAATACTGTAGAGTGACCCTTAAGGACAGGCCCTGATTTCTGAGGAACTGGAAAAAAACTATTTTAATCCATTTCTAAAATACATGTTCTAACTGACAAAAAATGACTTCTGAAACATAATTTAACCAAACAATGTATAAAAACAGAAGTATGTGGTATGCTAAACTACAAAAGACTGAGACACCTTTCAAAACTGTGCATAAGGATAGATGCAAAGCGTTGCAGGTAAAACAATATACTGCACACGAGAGAGTCCCAGACCTAGAAGAATCTATGAAAAAGGATTTTGGTGTTTTTTTGTAGGTTTATCAATGGAGTTTTTACCAGACGTTCTGGAGGAATGACGGAAATTATAAACCCTAGTTTTCTGCTTCCGCTTCTTGCAATCACCATGACATCACTTCCAGAAATGCTATGAAAGTCACAGTAATCCTCCACTTCCTTTTGTTCTTCTTTTGCGTCCCTGCTCCACCCCATCTCTACTTTTATAGCCAACCTCTTGGTTCACTACCTACTCTGAATGGATATCCTAATTTTCTCAACCTATGGCCAGGAGATTGACCCTCATTCAAACAGGTTAAAATAATAATAATAATTGCTTACACTTATATAGCGCTATTCTGGACACTCCACTCAAAGCACTTTACAGGTAATGGGGATCCCCTCTCTCACCACCAATGTGCAGCATCCACCTGGATGGTTTTGGTTAAGCCAAAACTCCTTATGTCTAATAACCATTAAGAATGCTTTTTCTGACTGTCATTATTCATTGTGAGCTACAGAATCATACACACACAGATTCAATGAATTGGGCCTCTTAAGTCTTGAATAACAGAACCAGAAGAGATAAGTGTTAACAGTCCTGAAAGGTGCTGACAGAGTCAGCCCACAGCACAGGCCCAGACCCAACAAGCACAGACTAAGCACTTAGTCATATCACATGGCCTCAGCTTTCATTTTTACGCTGACGATACTCAAATATACATCCATACCAAACCTGACACTGATGTGGCTATATCTATTATATCTAATTGCATCTCTGACATAAAAATTTGGATGACTCAAAACTTCCTTCATCTTAACTGCGACAAGACTGAAGTCATGTTTATTGGCACCCCCCCATCAACTTCATAAAGCCAGTCCTGTAACACTATCTGTAGATGGTTCTTTACTTGAGCTTCAATCAAAATTGAAAAACCTTGGGGTTATATTCGATTCTGGCTTAACATTTGACCCACATGTGCAGCATACTTTCAAAACATCTTTTTTTCACCTTAGAAATATTGCTAGACTATGCCCTATGCTATCATTAGCTGTGGCTGAAAAGCTGATCAACACATTTGTGTTCTCTCGAATTGACTACCCTAATGCTCTACTTGCTGGGGTATCTAAATCTACTCTGAACAAGCTGCAGTATGTCCAAAATTCAGCAGCCAGGATCCTGACCAGGTCTAGTGCAAGTGTTCACATTACTCCTATCCTGGATTCCTTGCACTGGCTTCCGGTCAAATTCCATGTAGACTTTAAAATCCTCACGCTCACCTATAAGGCTCTGCATGGCTTGGCATCTCAGTACCTGTCTGAGCTATTATCGCCCTACTCCCCACCTCGCAACCTTCACTCTTCTAATTCTGCCCTCCTTACTGTCCCCCAAGCCCATCTACATTGTATGGGTGACAGGGCCTTCTCCTGTTATGCCCCCAAGCTCTGGAACTCTCTCCCCAAGGATATCAGAGAGTCACCTTCTCTAAACTTCTTCAAATCGAGACTCAAAACCCTCTTCTTCAGAAAAGCCTTTACTTAGCTGGTTCCATTCTTCACCCCTCTGCTTTTCTTAGTACCACCATCCACGGTCTCCTCTATATATTGTAATTGTGTTTTATCTTGTGTATTCTTCTTATTTATTGTTATTGTCATCCTGTAAAGCGCTTTGAGAAGCCACCTTTAAAGGCGCTATATAAAATAAAATTTATTATTAATATTATGTCTGTTTTGGACATAAAATGGAAGATGCTTCTTTGCAGAAAGAACTGTGGGTATCTGGAATAAACTAATTTGATACCACGATTTATAAAATGTTCATACAGTATATGTGGAAGAGAAAAGATTCCAGGAATAAACTTTAATTCCTACAATGGTCAATTCAGACAGAAACCTTTTAAAGCACAGGCAGAAACATAAGATCATGCAAGGGGACTATGCTAAAAAAATCGTCTCAAGCTGTAGGCGTATACAGGTAGGATTCAAAGATTGCAAATAACACAGAGTCATTTAGAAGTTGCAAAAGAGTTGCTTTCCTTTGCAAAACAAATATCATGTGGTTTGTGGAGTGAGAGGTGAGTATGTGAATTCTCAATCTAGGGTTTGATTTATTGTTAATGTATAAAATCTTGGCTATTATCACAATTCTTTCCTTCCTGTAAACTCCATGCCTTCCCAGAAGACATTCTGAATGTGAACAGAGCAATATCGAATGTATCTGATTCCTGAATTTTTGTATAAAAATCTAGATTTCCTCTTTATTACTAGGCCATCCAGTCTGAATAAGTGTCTTGAGCAACGTACAGTATAGAATTTGTTCTCACAATTTTGTTCTAGTTTCTGCTAAAATACTGTACAGTATATCTGTTGTGTTATGTCCTTCTCTGACGTTTGTCAAGATTTGCTCTCAATTTAAAAACAGTCTGGTCTTTGTATACGTCAGCTACATTTTTTAGGCTTTTGTGGTATTTCCATTGCAGCAGAATTCTTTCTGGGAGTGGTGCTGGTTTGAGTTTTTTTTGAAAATGTGGTTTGTGATCCATTTCTTTATGAACGTCCTTTGGCAAATACAAACGCAAGGAATCCTTTGTCACCCAAACACAATTGCAAATGTTTCTTTATCTAGATATTCACAATAGGCTTGTGGGTTTGGGAAGTGTTTCAATGCTTTAGCTTAAGCCAAACTGTTTTCTAGCAATATTTAGATTAATCTGGGCATCAGTTTGTTAATTGTACTGGCTATTACACATCTAATTATGGTTGTAAAGTTTTAACACTGTCATTAGTCATTCATAATTTCAATTGAAATTTCTTGTTTGTACTCACAAGGAGAGAAGTGATGTCTTTCAGGAGCAGATTTTTGAATAAGCTAGATGTAACATTTTTAAAGACATAGAAACAAATACAATAAGTCATTTAAGAGACATTATTGTCAGGAACAGTTCTTTCCGGGCCCTATGCGGACGACACGATCCGAAAGGTGAAGAAACAATGGGGAAAAATATCATGCAGGAGTCGGTCAGGAGACAGGGGGGCGTGTCCATGCAGTGCAGGTGTCCGGGGGGAGTGAATCCAGGGCGAACAATCCAAGGGTAAATCCAGAGGGGGAATCCAAGACGGGAGGTTTAGTCCAAGACCAGGGGATCCATCCGTAGTTAAAACCAGAACCGGGTCGGGACCAGCGGGGCAGGGAATCAGGAACAGGAAACTAAAACCATAACGGAGCCAGACGCGGCAGGACCCCGGGCTCTCACGATGCGGAAATCATTGAGAAGCCTCGGGCAAACGCCTGCGTCTGGCTTTAAGGTGGAACTAAAGAGGGGCTGGAATAAGGAACAGGTGTGGGGAATGAGACAGAACGAGGAAGGGCTGGAGCGCCCTTAAGAGGAGGAGTAACGATCGTGACAATTATCCTCTTTTGCCTTACAGTAGCTTGTACTTTTGCTCTAAGCTGCGTTCTATCTCTACTAAGTAGACTGAGCCTGGTTAAGTGTGTCCCAGGTCCTTAACGTCCTTGATTGTTATTTTGTGTTTCTCAGCAAGTTTAGTTGTCTTGCTCCATCCAGCAACTGAGTGAATTTGCAATCATGTTCCTTCTAATCAGAGTAAAGAGCATCAATGAAGGCAGAGCCTTGTGCAAATCCATCAAACAGCTGATTATTCTGCTTATGAACTACCATAATGGAACCAATTCCTCCACAAGAATCTCTCTCCTAAATGAGGTTCTTCCTGTGATGAGAGAGGATGACTCTTGAGTGAATGATGCCCAGTGACTCGTCAGTAAGTAGCCACAGGTGACATCAGATAAGAAGGAACATGTGGTGTGCATATTGAATACAGAGTGAATATTTGAATGCTTTTAGCAAGTTTCGGGAGCCATCTACTAAGACACACTATGATACCTAACTGTTTCATTTGTTTCCTTAGAGAACATTATGGTAGGTAGGCTAGGTCCCCTTTTCAGGCTGTAAAGGCCCATAGGGAATGGTGGGCAAGGGCCACCATTTTGCTCAACACTGGAGGTGGAGGTGATGTGGTCAGCATCACGCTCCAGCTGGCCTATTACCCCCGGAAGGATTAACCCCCGGTACTCGTTGGGAAAGCAGGCTGTGTGGACCTGGGAGCCGTCTGGAAGGATTTAGAGCAAGCTACACTTGTCCCTACCTGGGAGTGAACCCGGGACCTTCCGGACAGGAGTTAGACGCTCTTGCAGTCTGAGCTACCACAGCTCAAATGAGCATTATAGAAATCCAGTAAAAACTGTTTTAATAGCATTTTTCAAGTGAATGAAAAAAAACCTAACAAATGTACAATAATGAAGAGGATACATTTCTAAAAGTTTTATATATGGATTTACAGGATTAATACCCATATTTTGTGATTTGAGAGACATTTTCAAATCTCAGTAATGGGTGGCTTTCAGAGAACAAGGCATCACTGCTGTATTTTGGGGCCCAGCTGTATTGTAGGAAGAGTAATACTTCTCGCCACCTGTACTTTTTTTGTTCAGACATATTTCGCTATTGCACTGCACATTTCAAGAATGGTATTCCAAAACTGAGTCAAATTATAAGTGTTAAAAAAGCCCATTCTATTGAGAACATCGACTCATTTCAGTCATTTCAAATAGAACTAGAAGTATAAAAGTAGTCAAAATTGGATGGTTCTTGTAACCCTAACCCTAACTTGGCATCATCAGAACGCTGGTGTAAATTCCATTTTGACAGCATTTTTCATGTATTTCCAAAACATGCTTTAGAAGGTACAATATCGAAGATCATATAATTTCAAAAGGTTTTCTGCATGCATTTGCTTGTTTAAGGTCTATACTTTGTGGTTTGAGAGGCATTTTGAAATCTCATAGACTGAAGGGCTTTCAGACACTGGTTACAGAATTGCTCTGTGAAAACCCGAACTAGGGTTAGGGTTAGGATTCCAACAGTACTTAGACACTTTTTAACTTCAGTGCTGTATTTTCGGGCCCAAGTGTAGTCATACTTTTCCCATCTGTACTTTTTTTGTTTGGATATATTTGGCTGCTTGTATTGCACTGCACATTTCAAGAATGGTATTCCAAAACTGAGTCAAATTAAAAGTGTTAAGAAAACCCATTGTATTGAGTAAGCTCTCTAATTTTTGTCATTTCCAGAAGTATAAATTGAGTCAAAATTAGAAATTTAGAAATTTCCCCCAGTTTAGTCATTGACTTGATCTTTTTTCTTTTTCCAGTTGTAGACCAATATATTTTTACATCATAATAATTTTTTGTGACTTAGGTTTTAGCGATGTGATTCCAGGAGTATAACATATATCTGTGTAAGGTCTACTGTTCTTCCAAATTTGTATAAATGAGCACATGTTAAATTAGGAGACGTAGCATACACTTAAGGAAGCGGTAAAATAAATTCTAAAAGTTAAATTACAAGAATGGTCTGACATCTTTGTGTTGTGGAGATTTGCATATAGATAACAAGTATAAAGTAAGTAAAAATCTATTTCTGTATGTGAAAAATCAGTTTAAGAAGAAAGTTCATAAATATTTTAGGGAAATATTTTAGGGAAGCAATATATGAGGCCAAGATTTGCATATAGATTAAAAGCATATAAGTCAAATGTAGGGATGTTATGTGAAAATTGTGTACTACTCTAATATTGTGTATGGTTGTAGTGAATCATATTGTTGTTCTGTAATTAGTCCAGATAAGAAAGAACAGGTCAATTCTTGGTCTTAAAAGTACAGTAAGTCCTACGTTGACAGGCTCAAAGAACTGAATGCTGAACAAAGAAGACTTCAAGGGCACGTGATTAAAGTATACAAAATACTTAGAAGCACTGAGAACAATTATAATCCAGTAAAGTGTTATTATAAATCCTCTACCCTACACCAGTGGTATGTATGATAGAATAATAAACAAGTGTTCTTTCTCTTTTTACTTTTGCTAAGTCTCTGCAGAAACATGTGTTAGCATGTATTTGTGTTATTAAGTATACACAAGGGTAATTTAAGACAAATAGAGAGGAAGCTGAGAGATGACTCACCACATACTTAACATAAACATACTTAAAATGAAAGGACAAGATTGACACATTTTAAATGTTGCGAATGTTTCTGTTAAAAAATAATAGTTTACTATACCCATAATAAATGTTACAACAATTTACTAAGTTTGTCATTAATAATATCATAAGTGTATGGCATCAATTGCCTACAAAAAGACTCAAAAAATGTTAAGCTTTCAACAACGGAAAGAAATGGAAGGAAAACAATTAAATTATGCCTAGCGTGAAGTTTGCTTTTCATTTTGTGAAGCAAATTTAGTGCTATGCTTAATCATCATGCTGTCATACACGATTTGCGAAAATATTCAAGAGCTTTATGTGCCTGACTGCCCTTTCTGTATTGAAAAATAATGGGCCTCTATCCAATTAAAAACTGCATTAAATCTCTAAAGTATTACATGCACTATACTGGTATCTTTATGATTAGGCCTTTTTATATGTGCAGATGCTGACAATTCTTTCATAAAGGTTCTTTTAACTGACTGCAAGCCTGCTCATCTATTTTCACCATTGGCACTCCTGGGTCTGTGGCTTCTTTGTTATCTGAGTCTTACTAAGAACTGTATTTTTAAAAAATCTCTATATCACAAGTGATGCCTCAAGAAAAACTGCTTGATGGGGTGGATTACATTTACAAAACCAGAATATTTGCCACTAAAACTACAGTGTATTACAATATCCCAATATCCATTTGTTTTGACAGATAGACTTTTAGTAGACAATGCGGTGCTTCATTTAGAATAATCTATGTTATCACATACTCTTATTATTTATTCGACAATCACGCACCCTTTTCCAGGTTGACTACCAAAACCTATATATATTAAAATGATATGTGAGGCTGTTTTACAAGTGTTAAAGGTAAAACATCTTAATAAAATACACCAAATTAAGATACAGTACAAGCTAAAATGCTCTCTGTAGTCAGGAAAGATTTTGAGTATGGTACCATGGTTCTTTTGGTCCTTGCACAGCTTAAAAAAGAAATTAATATATATTTCTAACACTTAGTTACATCTAAAACAACAGAGAACTATTACTCATGTGTGTTGTCTGCATATACCTCTACTCTGGATTCAACCCACATAACCAAGGAAGATTTTTGTGCCAAGTTTAACAAATTCTTTCAGGAATACCAAAGGAGAACAGATTTACTCTAAGTAGAGACTTCAGTGCTAGAGCTGAAAGAGATGCCTGTCTCTGGAATGGAACCATCAGCAAGATTAGAGTTGGAGATGTCCACTGCAATCTCATTCTGCTCTTTATCAAACGCTCAGAGCACAGGCTTTGTCATGAGCGACTCCTTGCTTCTCACCAGGAAAACAGACACAAAACATCCTGGTAACGCCCACTGTCCAAACAGCGGTACCTGATTAATGATGTCACTTCCCATGCCTGGTCAGAAGACATATACAGTAGATCACCAGTGAAAGTAGAGGTCCTCAGTAACTGCGGGGCCAATCCTACATGTTCACTTATGTTTCTTGCACTATTGCCTGGAGAAGAAGCAATGTCCAAAGAAGCTCAATGTCAAAACACTGGAGGGTCACACCAAAAAGAGAACATTTTCAAGAAAGCATTAGGGAAAAGCTCTTATGCCTCAGGCAATACATGTTTGTACAATTGGGATTTTATACCAGGTAACACCTGCTGTATACTGGTTTGGTAAAGATGACCAAGTGATCAATGAACTTAGTGATCAAGACTAGCAAAGATTTTCTTCAAGACAGAGAGACCTTGTTTACATGTGCAATGAACAAACCAGATTTTCTGTTTGAGAGGTAGGAACATTAGTGCATTTGTAAATGGTGACTCAAGAATATATTTTGGAGCTGAGATATCACAGGTTCTGACCAAGTTCTTAAGTCTCGGACAGGTGCTCCAAGTGGTCAGGGACAGAGTAGTTCTAATTTCTGTGCTGGTTCTAGAAACATGATGCAGTAATAGTACAGAATGTCTGATGAAAAAGAAGGAGTGGATCTAGTAAGATGAGGTGCAGAGAGAGATCAGAGGAAGAAAACAGGCAAGAGCAGAATGATTGAGAATAATGGCTAAGGTTTTAAATTGCATGCATGTACAGCAGGTGAGGCTAAAGTAACAAAGCAGCATGACAAAAGGTAAGTCAGGCTGCACAGTTCTGGATAAGCTAAAGTCGGCAGATGGCTTTGGCAGGGAGACTAGCCAAAATGAAGTTAGAATAGTCTAGGTAGGAAAGTACCTGGGCTTGGACTAGAAGATGTGTATTACAGTTGGTATGGAAGTGGCAGGTTCTGGGAATTGTCCCTAGGAAGTGTGCCAGAGACAAAATGTATTAGGAATAGGAGAGGGAGGTGTCAGCACTGGCAGAAGATGAGAATGTGTGAATTATTTTTTTCTCATGTGTGTAAAGTTGCACACAAGCTGAATTTATTAACAGTATTGCTGTTCAGTCACTTCCACGTACTGTACGTTATGGATTTCGAGTGAGATTCTTTAGTGGTTTTGCATAGAAAAAAAGTTTTTCAATTCATTTGTCAGTAAAATAACCAATGCACTGTAATCAAAGCCAGATGCAAACCAAACTGTTTGCTACTGTATATGTGTAAATTGTTTGACTGATACATTTTTATCTCACAAAGTAAAACAGATATTTCAGTGAAGCCCTGTCACACACACAACCAAGCAACACATAAATAAATATCCCTGGCATTTCTGTCATCAGTACTTACTTAGAAATGATAGTTGCTTAAATGTGATGAATTTCAATTAGGCAATAAACCAGATGTAATTAACCCACAATTAAAAAGTAATTGTGAATCCTATATTACTATTAAACCATTGTGCTGCACTTAGTACTTAAGCACCAACACTAATCCTTTCACATCTAATCTGTCTCAATATATCCTGTTTATAATATACTCACATCCAAAACTGTTCTGATCCATCCATTTTCTTACCTTTTTTTCTAATACAGGGTTGCAGGGAAGCTGGAGCCTGTCCTGGCAAGCAACAGGCACAAGACGGGATCTACCCTGGATGGGTACACCAGGGCCAACTTTCTCAGAAGCTAGTAAAGCTACCAGTACAGTACGACTTTGGACTGTGGATGGGACAGGGCACCTGGCAAAAACCTCACATGATTATGGAGTGAACATAGAGTACAAACTCATACAGATAGCACAGCAAGTCTGGAACTGAAACCAAGGCCCCAGCCCTGCAGAACCTGTAAAACCTGTAAAACTATTAACATGAAATAAAACAGCAACTTGTTACCTTCCCAGTTTCAGCTCTTATTGACAGGATTATTTACAAAGTAGTTTTAACTGTTTTTTTAAGTACTACAGTTTTAATCCACATACATCATCATGGGAGAAGAAATAGTGTAAAAAGCTCAGGAGTGCAGAAATGCAAAACCTTGGCAATGAAATATACTGGACTATAATGAAGAGCTCTAAATAACAACAAACGTCAGCAAAAACAAACAACTGGTTGTCTTGGAGACTGCTGGAGAATATGGAAGTGTGTGGGCTAACCAGATCTCGTCCAGATATGCATGAAACACTTTTTACTTTAAGAGGCAGTTAAAATGAGCTCAAATTCTATTTCATTCATTCAACAGGCAATCCCTCAGATGTAATCACTGAAGATCAATTGGTTGTAGGTGTATAGGTCAGACAACTAAGAATTTCTTAACTAAGTAATTTTTGTGGTCCTTTTTATCTTCCAAAATAACTTATTTTATCTTATTTGTTAGAATGAGTGTCTTATGTTGCCTATTTACCTTAAACGAAGCAACGTTTTATCACATTAGGAAATATGTTTCTTTCACAACCATAGCCGTGAAACCTTTGGCAAAATTTGCCTCGAGCTGAAATCATGTAAAGGATAACCAGACAAGACAAGAAAAGAAAATCGACTTCACATAAGACTTTCGTGTTGCATTACAAGCACAGAGACAGGTTGATTATGCCGCGGCCAGCTGCTGTTTACCACCGCAGATGGATGACAGGCTGAGATCTACAGTATACGCAGGACTCAGGTGTCTCTGTGAGTCCTTGGAGGACCAGAGGGTGAATGAAACAAAGCCAAGAGAGTGGATAAGTGTGGCCATCTTGGTTCCGCACGGGCTCATGCCCTCTGCTGCTCCACCCCGCCCGTTTCGTCCCGCAACACCTGGGGCACGAACGCGGGTCACCGGCATAACGCAACAGGGAACCAGCCGCATGAGCTAAAGGAGACCTCCCACAGCCCAGGTGGCTGAGGTCCCTGCCACGCGCAGGGAGGGCGATGACGTCACCTTATCCAAACTAGCTCAGCTACAGAGGCAGGAGATGCAGCAGGATGGCAAAGGCTGAGCAGGGAAGCCTGGTCTGCTGAAACTGCCTGGGAGAGCCTGGCATGTTGAAAAGAGGCAGGTTGGGAAAACTGGTAGAAGGAGACGGAGGTCTAGGGAAAAGAGGCAGACTTGGAAGTCTGGTGAAAAGAAGCTGAAGGATGCCGCTGGATCAGTGCTGTGGGTGCCGATCAAGAAGCTGAAGATAGACGGCATTGCTGAGATTCTGTGTTGCGCAAAGACAGAGTTCCTAAAGCAGGTGGGAGATTGCTCAATGTCAGAGCACTGATCCAGCACTGTTTGGGGGCTTAATTACAGGCTTGATTGGAGGATCGGCTTCCTAATTGACAAGAAGCTGGACGAACAGACAGGCCACCCAAAAGTGGTCCTCATGGGTGCAGATGGGTACAAGCATGCTCTTGTAGGAATGTTGCTGTTTCCCACGGCAACCGCTGACAGCAAGCCACCCTCAGCACAGGCGTCTCCAGATCACATGGAGCAAGTTGTTTTCAAAGAGATGGCACCTCATCAGCAGCACCTGTCCAGGAAGTGGCAGAATTAGAAGTGTTTTGTGGAGGTAATAGTGCGGTATGAATAGAGTGTTCCGAGGTTTGTCTTATACACACGAAGCCGATAGAAGAACACTGCTACAGGATGAAACACAACTACGAAGCTCAACACCACCTCCTTTATTCAGCCATCAGACTCAAATAGTAGACAGCTTCTTTGAATATGGTGTCTTTTTGCTGAAAAAAAAATAACAAACAGGAAAAAAATACTTTTCCTTCAAGGAAAAAGTATCTTCATTTTGGGTTATCAAGAGCATTTTCTTCTGCACTCCTAAATTTTAATGAAGCTGCATTATTATAAAAACTGTAACTCTCCTTGTCTAACTCTCTCTTTGTCATTTTTTTCCTACCTGTGTCACATTCTCATGGCTTGTGTTGTTTTTATTCCAAGACTTTCATCATTTAGCTCACAGTCATACAATGATATTCCAGACATGAATCACCCCAGATAAAAGGCAATCAACTACAAGATGCATTAGCTATACATTAATTCTAAGAAATAAGCAACAAGGACCTACTGTACTGATCCATGTTGCTGAAGAAAATTCAGTTTTTATTCATTTTGTTATATTATATCAGTGTAAAGAGGATATGGAACATGTTCACCAATTTAAAAAGTAGTGTAAATGCATTTCATTTTCCTTTTCTGAAAAGTTCAATTTTGGAACTTTTCATCAAGATGGCCAGGTCAAAGAAAATTTTGCTTTCATTCCTTCTTGAAGGTGAGTCCATTTGTGACTTTAAACTGGTTTATGCTAGTCTTTTTGCAAATTCATCAACATACAGTATGTCTTTTCTGTGCAGACCACAGATTTTCTGAACAGATTAAATTAACTTGAACTGGTTTTCTTAAAAATAAACTCTTATAAACCGTAATACTTTCAAAAGCTAGATATCAACATTCTTCATGGTATAAGCTGTTGAAAACCATACAAAAATGACATAATTATCCTCATTTAACTCTATATACAGTATTCTAACAGTATTGTAACCCTAACCCTGACACATTAGACTACAAAATTGATTTTTAAATGAGAATTCAATTAGCCTTAATAAAGGGCCTAATTATGTTTATATGTTAACTGCAAAGGTCTCGCTGATAAAATTGATCATTACAGCAGGTGATGGTTTTGGTGAGGATGAAAGACTAAGATTTATTTATATATTTATAAAAGCATGAGAACTTCACATACTGTATTCACATCCAGCTTGGTTAATGCAATACTGGCTATATACAACTGAAGGAAAAGTTCACCACATGCTAAACAGTGTCATCTAGAGGCTTTAATCAAGCATTAATTTTGAGAGCTAAGCTTTAAGATTAAAGCTTTGTTTTGTTAAAATGTACTGTATAAATTCTTCATGTGTATGTAACTGTTATGTTAAAGGTGATTCCAAACTGTTTTGGACTTTTGAGATTAATGATTTCTCAGGTTTCCTTTCCTGAACATTATAAAAACTACCTAACTTGCCACATCTCAACAGTTAAATTAAATTAGAGAAATGGAAAACTCAACATTGTTCAGTCAACTAAGGCTACAGCTCAAAACAGGGTTGAAGGTCATAAAAGGGCTAGAATTCACACATGCTTTCATTTGATTCAAACATCGTTAAATAAAATATCCTGATTCTAATATTGCTCATGTACCTGGTAGACTTCAAATTCAAATGAATACTTTGCTCATAAAACATGTTAAAATGCTATAATATTTTATAAACCAGTCATTTAACATTGTGGCAGCTTAGTACAAGACCATGAACTTAGCATTCTCTTTTTCTATTGAAAAGAAAATTGCATACAGTATAACAACTTATCATTCACTGTGACTTAAAACATAGATATTTACTCACATGTTTTACGGTAATATTCTTGCTTTTTTGAAACTGCAATTAAAATCATAGGACGTTCACAATGTTTTCACTTATCAGACTCAATAATATGAGAATTGAACAAAATTAATGCATACCTACCAAAATTCATTAATCATGAATGTGCTTAAACTTACTATAGAAGCTTAACAGGATATTTGTATAAAGGTTAATAGGTAAAAGTGTACTTTTTACAAAAGAAGAGTCAATATCTCTATTCATATAATGTGTTTTAGTTCTGTCTGTTTTTCGTTGAAGAGAACCATTACAAAAGAAAGTACTGTACTTCAAAAGGATTAGAGAAAAGACAGGACTTAGTATTGTAATTCAGTGACCTGGTCAAAAAGCTTTTATTAGAGTAGATCTGTTAAACCCATTGTCCTAGCTAAATTCCACTCTAGATTTACAGTACACAATCCAGCCTACCTAAAGTTCCCCATTCATTCAGTGGGTGATGCAGTTTCTTATGTCTCCTCCTGATTGGTTGTGTAGTGGGACTGCTCGCACATAAAGGTTTGTATTTATGACTCAGTGGGTGTCATGTGACCCTTTGGGATGAAAGGTGCTATATAAATGGCCACAGGATCTTCAGGTTCTGGTTTCAATCATCTCATCTTTTTTTATCTTAT
The DNA here is from genome assembly GCF_055471065.1 of Atractosteus spatula. Classification (NCBI taxonomy): domain Eukaryota; kingdom Metazoa; phylum Chordata; class Actinopteri; order Semionotiformes; family Lepisosteidae; genus Atractosteus; species Atractosteus spatula. The sequence continues at coordinate 37,139,473 of NC_142717.1, read as the reverse complement.
CACAGCACTTCTCCAAGTTCTTCAACTGTTGGCGATTTAGGGACAACTGCAAAGTTCACATCCTTGCCCTGCAGGTCCTAGAATCATGCACGTCTGCATTACACAACAGGGACAAGGCTGACATGCACCACTTAAATGAATAAATGAACAGAAGTGCCTCTGTTTCTCTTTCAGTACAAAGATCTGAACATTTACTGCCACAGAATAAATGTGTAGTTGTTTGTTAAAATGTCTGGAAATTCATAAAGTGTGCATACAGTATATACCCCAGCCCTTCTGTTTAGAGATCTTGGCTTGTTATATTAATGTAATTGTAATATATAATAGGGTTCGCTCAGAATGAGAACACGCATGACTAATCACAACACATAATAATCAGTAGTTCAACACCAGAAACTCCATCCAGATCGTTCACACTAAGTCTGGTGAATTTAGCCTTGTAAAATGCCCATCTTCGTCAAGATATGGGAAGTACAGTATATGATAGATCTCCTAACATTATGTCCTGTATTTTTTTACTTTTTGTTTTTGCAGTATTACCCATAATATGGAAAGAAATCTTCATGTTCAAATTGACCCACTGGATGATGATGATGATGATGGTTATTATTATTATTATTATCATTGAAAAAAAAACCTTAATCTTTCTGAGGCACTGTAGAAATAATGTGCTAATTAAAAGATTTGTAATTGAATGTTTTTTGATAGTGCTTTACAAAATGTAATCTAGTGCCTTCAAATTGCATCAACAGTCCAGAGCTTATTTGCTGTATGAATCTCATGTTTAGCCTACTGCAGAATTAATCAAGCAATTTATGATTAGCTTGATTAAATAATATTTAATGTCATCCTGATAATTAAGGTTGGATGAACCGTGGAATCAAGAATTCAAATGAATACAAATAGAAATGGCACATGCTTATCGTTATTTATTTTGATGCTCTTATTGGTTTTGTTTAATTCATTGCTTATAGCTATTAAAGCCACTAGATGGGGGTGTTGAGTAACAATTAAGCTGCTCGTACTGCTGTCCCCAGTTTCTTCTCCATTTTGCTGTCTTTATTGTGTTAGTTTACATATACAGTGCATTGCCTGACTCAAGGGAGAACTTTGAACAGCTTTACTTAGCGTGGTGTTTTTACACTCTTAAACAGGGCGAACTTTCGATGAAAGAAATGGTTGTAACGTAATGTACAGTAGCCGTCACATAAACATACAGTAATTTACAGATTCTGAGGAAATACAGCCACACACTTTGTGAAAAGGACACAGTTTAATTGTCAAATTTTCACTTTTCAAAATTTTGAATGTACAATAAATTCTACTTTTTGTTAATATTAATTTTTTGTGTACCTTCGAGTGACCTTTCTTGATTCAGACGTTTTCAACTGGATTTATATTTTGCTATTAAAAAAGAATAAAGCATTATGTCACTATGATTTGACCCACAATTGTAATCTTCTAAATGTATATTTTTGTTTTTCTAAAAGAATATAATAAAATCATTTCGATACAACATTCCTCACAATTTGTTAAAACATTGTGAAAGCTGTACAAATTATTGTATGCAAAAACAAAGACCGCAAAGATAATTTTAGGATTATATTAGGATTGATCAATTTACTATAATGTAGATGATCAATGAACTATAATATAGCACAGAAAACTAAAACAAATAATCAGACGGTAAAAATCCCATTTATTACATAGAAATAGCATGTTTCTCCTTCTAAAAATATTTAATTTAAATGTTAATTTTAATAAACTAATAACCTCAGTAACTAGGGACATTTTTTTCTTTTTCTCTGGAGTGTCTTCCTACTCTGCTGTATGTAGGCCAAACAATGTATATGAATTCTCTTCAGATGTCTGAAACATTTTCAAAAAAATTAATATCAATATATTGACGTTTCATTCCATTTTTACAACAGATTTTAAAACCCCAATGAATTGTTACATAACGGATGTGCTTTTTGTTGTGTTGCACAGGGGAGCCGCAACTCTTTAGACTAAGAGAGACCCTCTCAATGATTTCTCTTTCCTGTGTTTTAGGTTTTTAGGAAATAAATTCTCTCTCTGAAGATGGGTCATACTGCAGGTTTTATTTGAATGAGCAAAGCAGGAAACCGGAGATAACTTTCTACATTGCTTGTTCGGGGTGACTTTCTGAGCGTTTTAGATTACCTTTTCTCCAAAGTGATACATTAGATAATATATCATTAATATCTGACTTGGGTGTTCACAAATAAAGATACAAAAGATTCACAATTCAACTGTTTCACATAGAGTACCACTTGATGTGATGTATTAAAACACAGTATAGTTTTAAAACTGAATTTAAAACAGCAAAGGAAGATGTAAAGTGTATTATTGGAAGTTTGATTTGGCTCTGTGATGGCATAGTAAAAAGGATCATTACTTTTTAATTTTGGAAACATTCCAGATGTTCATAAATGGTTTAATGAGGTGTAGCCACATGTTTATAGATCAAAGAGACCTATAACAAAGAGATCTTAGACCAATGGAAATTACAAGAAATGTGCATAGCTATATAATGTATATCCTATATTTATAGAGCAATATTCATTGCTTGTTCTGAAGGTTTTAGCAATGTCTGTAGGGTTTCTTTCATATCACTTCACAGACTAACCTACGATATAAAACAGTAGCTTCTTGGGATTAGTTAATCCAGTACTATCAGAAACACTATCTTTTGCCCAAAAACACCTGGTTTCCACTTCCTGCAAAATAAATTACACCTTCATACAACACATTACACACATGAGTGTTATGTGCATCTTGCATGGTAGCACTGTAATCTGAACTATCACTTTGCAGTAACCTCTAAATCTAATCAGTCATAGTGCTAACTGTTCTAATTGTGCAACCTCCACTTTTATTTGACAACTGTCAGATTTTATAATACACCATATGGTTGTGATGTTGGAAAAACCATAACGGTATGTGGATGTGCACAGTGTAGTTTTCCCAAAGCACTTCTGTGTGTTACCCATAAGCAGTAATACAAAAAAAACTGTTTCCCAATGAAACACAGAGCAAAAGTTACAATGTATTAAGATTGTAAAAGAATAAGTACAAAATACTGATTCCCCCCAAGCCTACACTGCAAGCATAGAATTTGTTTTGAAAAGCCATGAAAATTATTGATCACTAAATATGCATGAAACGTAACTTCTATGAAGTCTATGTAAAGCAAAATATTATTACAAAAAATATTAAGGCTAAAGGCAAAAAGCATCCTCTCACTCCTTTGTAAAAGTATGCTGGATCCTATCATGATTTAAAACGTCTTTTGAATACTGAGAACAGTTCTGCCCAATGTACAGCTGTGGTGTATGGGTGAAGAAAGAATCAGCTACTTAATGATCGTGACGTATAATACAATTTACAGAAAGCGCCCATTATAATTTCTAAGCATTGCACTTATAAAACATGTAATAATTCAGAGTATTATTGTCCATGAAAATGATTTTATTGTTCAGTTGCTGGGATGTACATGGCACAGACATGTGTTAAATAATAAGATTTCACTTACACTCCCTGTATCTGTACTTTTTATTTTCAAAGATACTGTATTTCATATCCTATCCATATCCTTTTCCTGATTTTCTTGTATTCATTTTTGTCAAGTCATTTAAGACCACAACAAACAGAAAACACAAAATCTCTTTTCCTGTGCACTGTTCTGCTTACCTGCAAACTCAGGTATTTTTTGTTGTGAATCATCCTCTAATCCAAGATCCAGACATTTTCATTTTCAGTTAACCACAATCAAAGAACTGGTGTATTTTAATAGCAAGAGGCAGGAGGAATGCCCCAAATTCTGTGAATCTACTCTTCAGAGCCTTTTGCTTTTTTATTTTTTCTTGTTCCATACAACACTAAATAGAAAACACAGCATATACTGTACAAAAGTTTCGAGTGACGACTGAAAGTCTAAATTCCGTTTTGTCGTAGTAAAAGAATTGATGTTTTCAGGTAAAAACCATGAAATTACAAACTTACTATATTTGTTCCCAGAAAAAAATATGTATAGCCTTGATTTATGAACTGTTTTTAAGTTTCCTTTAATCTACAGGAAACAAACCTGTTGTTTTAGCCTGTATTATGTTTTTTAAGTAGAATCTCAAGTTTACTGCAAAAATAACATAATCCTTAAATCAATCATTGTTATTTTCTCTTTGATGGAATTAATAATCATTTGCATTCCTTTTTTCATTAGAGATCATACTGTAGGCTTTATAGTGCATTTTAGTAAAGATACTTCGTATGTGTTGTCATGTATGTGACTCACTATGTGAATCTCCCTCTTTAGATAAAGATTGGCATATGCCTCAAATCAGATAACTCTTCACTCTTCTGTTAATGTTTCTACATAAAAAATAAAATAAAAGACTCATGCAATTCTCACAAACATGAGGAACTGTTTTACAGGATAAAAGATGAATCTTGTATTGCTGTAGTACAATATATTTCTTTATTAAAAATTATTTCCCATTGGTCAGATGAAACCTTTTTTTCCAGAGAAAACTGGTAGGGATATCTCCTTTTTATCACTTTGGGTAGTAGCCCAGCCCCCAAATCCCAGAATACATGTAGTTTGAAATGTATAAGTCTCTCTTCAATTCATTCCTAAACAAAACATTGCTGACAGCAGAGAGAGAGAGCTTGGCCTGCACTGAACAGGGAATCATTACCGAAGAAGTGAGCTGAACCCAGCTTTTATAAATAATAAGTGCAAAGGAAAACATATGACAACATTTTCATCAAATCCTCCTCTCGGGCAAAAAATACATTATATACAAATGGTAATGATATCTTCTTAACACAGTACTTTGTTATTACACCCTTCATGACCACCATGGCCAAAGTTCAAGAAAAAAACAACACCTTCCTGTTCTGCTTTTAAAGCTGTAGTGTTTCTAATATCAAGACACTGTTTCAGTTACACACAACCCTCTTATTCTGAAAAGGTGGTATTACACAAGTTAAGGAATTACACATAATTTCAATGTTTCTAATACAAACATAAGGAGATATTTATATACTGTAATTTAGGAATGATTTAGGGAGCAATGATGAGGAAGAAAGTAGAGATGTATAAACAAATCAGCATACAGGAATCTATAATGTACAGTAGTTATTAGTAATAATAAATTATGACAAATGAGGACTCATTACATGGACAAAAGCTAGCTCATATTCGTCTTTTATAAATGGGTGTCTGAATTTTAGCTTGCAACACTGTGCTATCAGATATCTGTTTCGTACTACATTACATCCACTTTAATGGTCTTTTACAAATTATTCCTAACCAGTTCTGAAAATTGGAGGTCAAACAACATTATGCATTAAGTACATTCATCTTCAAGAATGTTTGATAAGTCAATCTTTCATATTCTGTGTTCCTAGTCAGACAAATAGTTGCCATGGAGCTACTGTATGTGCTGTTTGCTGTGCATGCTACCCTTCTCAGTTTTGCATTTTACAATCTTTTTAAAGTGCACGTGAGAAGACAATCTTACAAAATGAAAGAGAGCATCTGTACATAATAACCTATAGAAATCACTCTGATTTCTTTTTCTAATTATCTTGTGTTAATAAACAATACAAAATGTTTTCTCATGCCTGAAAGTAGATGCATTGCTTGTCAACTTATTTTCAACTATCTTATTCATATTTATTTTGTCCAGTGGTTTCATCTGTCTGAACAGGTATATTCATATGTATTAAAATAAATTAGCAGAGAAGTAGAGATTAGCAACATTTATGTGCAATGTGCAGTTTTTCCATGAAATTTTAATTAAAAATGTTATAAGGGGTGTTTTATTTTCTGCTTCTTCATTTATTTTATTTGCCTTTCATCTTTGCTTCTTATTTTTGTTTTCTCAGATGATCCAGATGGTGAAATTGCACAAAACAATGGTAGATGCTGTATTTCTTCTCGGCCAAGATCATGGGCTGTGCTGTCTCTTACTTTCAGAGGAGATGTAAATCAAGCAATAAATCAAAATGTCTCCTTTTCATCTTGGTTCAGATCCTACGACATTATTTTTTTCTTATTATTTATGGCAGCCCACATTTTCTAGTTTGCCGAATGATGAACATATTTTTATCACAGCAATTCTTACTAGATTTTAACTTGTTGTAAGTTATTGTATTTTATTTCTTAAAGTTAATTTAGCCCTAATCTCTAAATTTCTTGGATCTAACTCCCAGTGATATAAGGTTTGTCTCTGGAGTAACAAAATGAATTAAACTTCTAATTTTATGATTTACTCACCAATGACATTAAAAGTGCACTCCTACTTGGGTACACTGCAAAAATGAATTATCAAATGAGTTCCAGTGCTTTCCATACGTTTTCTAGAATAATAAAGGGTCTAGCAATTTATTTACACAGTATACTAGTGTGTGTAATGTGTTGTAATACTAATTTAAAAAAATTGAACAAAAGCAGTTTTGGTTACTGGTGAATCAAATACTAAATGGTATTGCACCTATATTGTGTTAGCTGTTCAAAGCAGCCCCCAAAATGAAGTTTATTCCCTTTTCTCAATTTGAAAATTCCCAGGTCTAAAATTTGAAGAACCTGTTTCAGAAGGCTCACTCATTTTTATTGATGATGTAAATAACGAATTCAAATATTTACTGGAATATTTTCTCTGTTAAAATGCTTCCATACTCTCTGGGCTGGACTTCACCATGGAGCATGAAAATTGATCCAAAACCCACAGCCAATGCGAAGAAGGATTTCATCAGGAGAAAAAATGGAAAATCTTAGACTGGCAAGGTCAGTGTCCAGATTTAAATCCAATTGAGCATTCATCTTTTAAAAAAATACCCATTTTAATGAATCCAATAACTTTCCTTTATAAAAACAATGAGTTTGTAGCTGTCACCAACAGAAAAAATAAAATAGATAATGAAGGTTTAATATAAGAGACTACAGCATCCTACATCTGCTATCAGTGGGAGCAGAGTCTTTAATATACAAAAATTAATTCATTTCTCCTCTACCAATGAAAGGTGTTGTTAAACCTACTGTATGCAATTACATGCAAGTGTTATTAAGGATAGGAAAAGGGGTTGACATGTAGAATAATAACTGATGGTTAAATATATAACAATACTTTGAAGGCTTTTAAAGGTTTTGTGTTTACTGCTCACAGCAACCCTTCTATGAATACTTAAACACCAGCAATCACAAAACCTGTGATATACAGTACCTAACATACTGTAGAAATGAACAGGATTGAGCAGACTGTGGTATAACTGTAATGAGAGTGGAGCACACTTTAACTTCACGACTCTGAGGAAATTATTACAGAGAGCCTAAGTGGTCTGTAGCGCTAATATGTAGGAAAGGAAAATAGTTTGATGCGAAACCTTTCAGCTAATATAGGAATGCTTTTCTTTAGTCATTCATATAATTAAGTTCTGTTGGATCAACGTAAAGCTGGTTTTCAATGAAAATTATTTCACTTTGCTCAAACGGCAGCAACATTGTAGGAATACTGTAGTATCTTTAACACTAGATTGGATTATGTTTACAGTTTGCTTTAAAACCATGTTTAAAATCAAATGATGGGATCCACTATTAACCAGCCTCTTCTCTTTTTGTAACTTTTATACATTCTTACGGTCCTGGAGACTATGCTGTGAAGAAGGAACTAAAATGACATGCACCCTAAGCTACAAAACAATGAAATACCCGCAACACAGTTGTGATATACAGTATAACTTTTTTTTACTGTACAGCCAGAAGCCAGAAGATTGATTACCTTCCAAATATTCAGTCAATAAACGGACAATGGATATTCACCCTGCATTATTTTATTACTACTCTACACTCCATGTTTTAGATAGGCAATATTTCTAAAACGTTTTCAGATGGTATTCATAAAGGCAATTTATTACCTGTGATACCAAGATCACCAGAGGACTCAAGTAGAAAATAAGGGGAACTATATTTAAGATTTAGAGTAGGAGATCATCCATACAGGGTTGTGGTACTAGAGTAAAACTACCCATCTTTGCTTTTGTATTCCATATTCTGGGCTTCTTTCAACCAAAAGAGCTAGACATGCCAAATGACACGCACTAATTTGTATCTAACTTTAATTCTTAAGTATCCAATATACAGGTAGTTCCTTTTAATTTTGTTTAGATAAAACTGTTAAGGTCTGCAATTTGTTCATTTTTAATTTTGCCATACCATTTGATGAACCACTAATGTGCTTTAAATGTTTTAACATATACTGTAACATAATCCAATAAATCCACTCATTTTTTAAGTTTAAATTGATGTTTCTTGATACTGGAGTCATTGCTTTCTCCAACACAAGTGTCACTCAAATCATTGTGTCCATTTAAATGTTAGTAGTTTATTGATCTGAGGATCTCATCCAGTTATTTCCATTACGGTAGTCCATTTCCTGTAGTCTACAAAAAGATTGAGGTGACTTTGTGAATAATTTTCAGTATTTGTATAATACGTGTACAAAATCCCTCTTAATTGTTTTCACTCACAATTAAGGATTTTGTGTTCCTTTATCCCTTCTTTATTTGATATTCCCTTCAAACCACAAACTATTTGAATTTCTCTTCTTTGCATTTTTTGAGTTTCTGGTGCTCAGACAAAATATTCTAAATGAGTACATTGTGCAATCTTACAATTATTTTATTTGATTTAAATTCTGCACTTCTTACTGTATGTCATAACATTTTGTTGACATTGTGTTAGTTCTATACCTTGTTGTTTATAAAAGGCAAATAACAAATAACTCATTATTCTGCTATTTCTGCAGTTTTGACCCAGGAACTACAGTATGTGAATCCTCTCAAAGCCAAGGAAAAGTCCCAAGAAAGAGAGTCACTGAAGAAACACGTTGTATCATCACAAGCCTTCTTATTCTTTTAACTGTAAAATGCATCTAAAGATTTGTCAGGAGCTAAAGCTGAAACTATTGTCATTCACTTTCCAAATATAACGTATAGATGACCCACTTTCTATCAAAATCTATAGGTTTCTATAGAGAACTGCCCCATTTCTGCAGAAAGCTTCAGAAAAGTTCTGGTTATTTTCATAAAGGCAAGACAATACTGTTCATTCCAAACAAAAATATTGAGAGTTCCAAAAAACACTTATGCGAAAAAATCCAATTTGTTAACATTATTTTAGAAACCAAACCCTGAAAAATGATTGGAGGACACACATACCTAAGAAACAATCAAATTTGTGAATTTCTGCAACATCAGTATTAAATATTATGGATTCCCTCAAAGATTTTTAGGACTGTGTTTCCTTCCAAAATAAATGATTCAACCTCAGAACCAGTAGTAACCTACAAAAGGGTTACCTGATTTAGGGTGAAGTAACAAACACATACTCTCCTAACTACGGTAGATCTGTGAATATCTGTGCCTAAAAACTACGTTGGGTGGCAGTAGGTGTGCAACAATATACTAGTTTGTGTTTCTTTTGAATTAACCTTGAAAACCTTTGTACCTTTTGAACCTTTCAACCCTTTGAAAACTCACCTTGTGAAAAAGTAAAGAAACATTCCGTAACTTATCATGGAAAATATAAGAAATAAAGTAAAGCATGCAAACTTTAGAAATAAAACATTCATAATAACGGGCAGCTGCAATGCACTAGTGCTAGAGTACTGTTAAAGTTAAAGAAACAGAACTCAGGTCTGTACACAAGCCATGGGGATGCACGGATGATTCTAAATGCAGACTCAATAAAATCACATAAAAATCCCAGTGTTAAACATAGCCAGGAGCACATTAAGAAGAACTGGGAGACATTATAGTAAAGGTAACACAGTAATAAACAACAAACACAACAGAGTGCAGTGCAGGGTCCAGAACCCTGGAAAGAAAGTAGGGATTGGGATAATAGGTTTTCACCGGTCTTGTCACAGAGCATTTGGCACTATAAAAAAACATCTGGAGAAAGAAAGCGACTATTTTGGGTGCACTGGAAAAAATAATGCTCAAAGGCACTTTCATGTCCCCTTGAAAATACAGACTTTGGCAGATTTTGTATTAATTTGAAAAGTGTGATATGCTTGGAATGTGTAGTTCAAAGATTGACTTTCCAAAATATTTTTAAAACTGAGAATTATATTCCATCTCTGCTTTTTATGAATGATCCATGATAAAAAATTATAATGTTCTGAAATTATAATGAAAGAATTTCTCATATAATTTCCCTATGTTGTTTTGTGAATTGTAATATACAGGTACTGTATATACTGTAGTAGCTTACTGTTTTCTGTAGTGCTATTAGAATGTAAGACTTTTTTAGCCGTTCCTTTTACATTATTGTTTGTATAGACATGAGAAGCAAATTATCAAAATTCAGCCTCCCAATAAAATTGCCTATAATTATTTCATAACTGTCTAACTGTCAAGACTGTAATCATGTTTAAAATATATAGAAATACCAGAAAGAGTGTAGTAAAAATGAATAAAGCTTCACAGGAACGACAGCTGCTCTCATTCAATTTATGAGTATGAATGTATTAAACAAAGGAGCCTTTTTCAGCACTACTAGTTTTCAAGAGGTTAAACAACATGCTCAAATTTTCCTATAGAGTTTACATGCCTAAGTCAATTTCTAGGTTAATTAGTCTGTAAACATAAAAAGGAGACATTCATAACCAGCAAATTATTTCTCAGTCTTTATCTTATTCTTTTGTCGCTGAAAGACAGGAAAAAGTGAACCCGTGGACTGATATTAAAAATCTGAGGAAGCACTTTTTACTGACAGCAAGGTCTGAATACTGACTGACATCCTCTGAATGATAGTGAAATCTAGCAGGTGCATTAACTTACATTCCTCTGATCTGTACACAACTGCACTTGTCTTCTTAGCACGCTTCGTAATAAGCTGCTTCAAAGATCACTATGTAAGCGCTGGAGATAACATCTGGAGTATGTAGCGCTCCTTCCTTTCAGAATGCCTTTTTCCTACTCTTTTGGTTTTCTTAAGAAAATGTCAGTTTAATCATATCTTAATGCTTTGATAATGGGTTCTTTTGCATAATCGAAGAGCAGTCACTTCAGTGTTTTAAAAGCTTGAATGTAAATGTAATGAGAAAAATGGCAGTAAATTAGATTTGTAATAGCAGCATTGCCAGAGCAGGGTCGTTGGATTTTTTCAAACTTGACAAACAGGTTCTGGAATTAGATAAATGTTTAATTGTTCACATGAAGACATTCAAATCCCCGCCATGCAGTTTTCAAATGATGGTTGTATTGTCGCAAAATAAAGCATGTGAATCACACTAGTTAGTACTGAGCTTGGAGGAAGAAAGAATCCATCTATAAAGCATATCCAAAATAGAAAAGAGGGATTGGGAAGAATAAATAAATAATTGTAGTGTTGCTATTTGATCACAGGACTTTGAAAGACCTCATGGGATATAGGAGTACGAAACTAAGGTTTCTACAATCTGAGATATTCATATCTACAGTATGGTATAGTACTGTATACTATACACAAAAACATGAAGAACCTACTATTCTCTTTTTACGTCTCCCTTATATCCTATTTAACAATAATTAACACTTAGTATTAGTGATGGCAATGACTATGGTGATACTTTGAGAGACATTCCAAAGATATTTTAATGGGTGACCTTTGAGGGGAAAAAATAAATTATTCTGTTACATATAACAGTGCTTTTTTCTGACAAAAGAATTTATACAGCATGCATCATCTTAATGAACAATACAGTCGTGTAAGGTCAAAGGTGAAAATACAGCTGGTAAGATGACAGACATTTTGTATTTATTTTTTGCTATTTTCACATTATCACATTGTTCCTCTGGAAACATTACTCTATTTACCAGCTGAAGATGTTTTTAATTACTTTTTGTATGGTAACAAATTTACTGATGGAAATAAGAAACGCAACACCTCCTCCTCCACACTCTGGCCCTCCCGTCTGCGTGGAACAGGCTGAAGAGTGACTCATCCATGAAGAGGACCTGATGCCACTTCTGATGAATCCATCGCAGCCTCTGTCTGGCCCAAGAGTTGGGTGTGACGTCTAGGAGGTGTGAGCAGAAGGCCTCTGACAGGTTGCCTTGCTCTAAGGCCAGCAGCATGGAGCCTCACTGTCCCTGATGTGGGCATTGTGTGTGCGAGCAATTTCAGCAGCAGTATGGGTGGCAGATCTGAAACAATCTGTCAGACGGACCCATCTGATGTGTCGGTCCTGCTCTGGTGTGGTCACTCGAGGGCGGCCTGATCTTGGACAGTCATCTGTCCTGCCAGTCTGCTGAAACCTTCTCTACAGTCGGGACACAGTGGAGTGGCTTACTCCATAGTGTCTGGCAACGCTGGCACATGACATGCCTGCCTGCAGCATGCCAATGGCCCTCTCCCTTGCTTCTGGTGACATTTGAGGCATAAAAGTGTGGCCTTTTTCTTGCAGTGCCCTAAGCTTTGAATTAAGGCCTTTTTAAAGGTGACCTGATCAGGCCTTGTTCCACCTGGACCTCGTTAGTTCACCTAACAAACTTTCGTGTGATTGGCAAGTTGCAATCCCTCACTGCACAAGCTGTATTGCTGGTCAGAGGGCTTAAAACAAATTGACAACTTTTTGTGAAAGTACTGTACATAAGTTATAACTATAGTATTCCCAGAAAATACTTGAAAATGTTTCTTTTTTCATTCAGCATATATTTAAACTATCAATAACCGTTGTTTCAGGACTCAGGACCCCAACTGATATCTAATCCTTTTCAAATCAAGCTTGTTTTATATTTTCTTCTTCATGGAAATGAATAATATTGGAAGTTGGAAACATATATGCCTAATTAGAATAGTGTTGGGATGCATGGTTAGCATAGTGCAATCCAAGTCTGCATAGGACATAACAGGATTTAATCCTAGAATGCGTTCTTAATCAACATTGTTTTATATGACCAAAACAATTCAGTTGTATTTGGGTTCAAATACAACTGCCCTGTGGTAATACAGTATTCAATTCCAAAGATCTTCTTTGACCAGTTACTAGTAGCTGTCGCATGCAATTAACAAACTTATGGGCAATAGTTAAGAAGACGAAAAGTAGGGGAAAACTTTTGGCTCAACACCACTGAGTAACTCAGTGTCACTTTTCACTGCATTCTGAAGTCCTATTGTGGCAGAGTTGGTAATGAAGAATGATCAATACAAGCAAAATCCACTAAAGACAATGACTTTGCATGGTCAACAGAGATGTTAGGTATTACTCCACCTCATGACACCAGTTGTTCTGTTCTGGAACCAGGATGGCCTCCATGCAGTCTTTCTGTAAATGGGCAAAGACTCGTGTTTCATAGGTCTGTGTTGTTTTTGGTCGATATACTTCCATGTTGTGCACTTAGTATGCACATGCTTTCTTGTGTGTCCCAGAGTGAGAGGAGCTACATTCAGTAATCCTGAAATGCTTGCCTGGCTGAGCTGCCTCTGTCTTTGGGACAACTGTTGCCAGCAGACTGCCTTATCTAAAACCTTGACTGTAGTACATTACTGAAGACAGCTAAGTAAATATCCCTTGAATATTGCTAGGACATTTGCTGATGATCAATGTTATGGAAACCGAGAGGTGGAGTTCGAGGGGAGAAGCTGGGGGTGCTCTGCCCCTTCCTCTATCATTCAGTTTTCTTTTTCATACTTAAACCCTAACCATGCTTACACACACATCTAAAGTTTTGAATTTGTCTTTTGAGTTCTGAGCGCTAGACCTGTAATGGATTGCATGCCTAATTCTCTGCCATCCCCAGACTGCCTTTCTTTCCTCGTTCGTTCGTCAGCCTCCTTGGATTCAAATTAATCCACCTCACCGGCATGTCTTCTCCCATCCAGCCTCCTGCATTACACCGCCCCACCTCCACGGATTCGCTGTGTCATGTTTTAAAGGATCGGTCTCTCGATTTCATCTGGGATATACACGTACCAGTTCTTCTTCCTTCTCCCTTCACTGTCGTTTCTTCAGCTCCGCCTACTGCAAAACGGTCAGCTCCTCCTCCTTCTCTCGGCTCTCCAATTCCACCTTCTCCTCACCCACAGCCACCAAGCTCTCTAGTAGATGACATTTCTCTTCAAATTTCCCAGCAGGTTTCTCAGATTATCGAATCCCATCCTCGCTCTGTAGCCACCATTAAATCCCATCTGCTTGAATTTGAAGTTCCCTCCTTTCAGCTCCACCTCCTGCCTCAGCCCCGCCCATCTCCAGTCTCCCTCCACCCGCCCCCGTGTAAGATTTCACCCTCAGCTAGCACCTCAGTCTCTATGCTGCTCTCAGGCCATCCTCGTTTTTTTGCTCATCGTTTGTGCAACCAGATTCTTGATCGTGAAGATGTCAATCTCCTTTCTCTCCTATTAGTCAGCTCTGAATTCGATTACTGAGTAATGGATTCTGGAGTTCTTGCTGTTGCTCTAAATCCTGGGATCCATGTCTTCTCAGGTTTAACCCTGTGGCAAATTTATTCTGGCTTTCCTTGTTTTCAGGGATTTCGTCCGTTCTCTCCACCCTCTTGGGTGCCTGGAGTGGACTACTACTGCTGATCTTTGTTTGCTAAGGTGGTTCTGTGTTTTATGCCCAATTAAATTTTCAGTCTAAACTGATTTGTAATTCAACCATTCTTCCTGTCCTAAGGTATGCCCCTATTTGTATATTCATACCTTAGTGGTGTTGCTGACTCTAGACTCCTCTGTCCCACTGCTCCAAAATGATTCTCTACTCTCTTCCAAGTTCATACACCCATCTACGTTCCCGCCCTGGAAAGTGCCCTTCAGGATCTTCCCCCCTTCTTGTTAACTACATTCTAGATGGCCTCCAAAATTGAGTTTTTTTTTCTACTGGCTTGTCTTCAATTCCACCTTATTCTTGTCCCAATCTTCCTTCCTCTACTGCTAAGCCTGAGATGATTGCTGCCCTGATACAAGCTGACCTCCGAAAGGTTTTCTCGTTCGCCCCTTCCTAGAGCCAAGCTGTCTCTATTTGCTCCCTCCTCTTTCAGATTTTGAAATTTATCACTAAACACAACTTGCTATCCTAGTTGGTGCATTACATTACTACATGATTTAGCTCCATCTACCCACACAACCTACTCTTCTGCCTGGACTGCATGCACTACCTTCCGCGCATTCCACTGGCTGCCTTCATCTCCGTTTTAACCTCGCTATTCCCACTGTTTTTTCCAAGTGCTAGAAGATCTTACCTCTGGCATCAGGTTCCACCTCAGGCTCAGTCTATTCAATCTCTTCACTGCTTTCTATCCCAGCACTCCATCTCGCACTTCATGGAATCCAGAGGCAGCACCTCCAATAGTTTCTTCCAGGA
The DNA here is from genome assembly GCF_055471065.1 of Atractosteus spatula. Taxonomy (NCBI): domain Eukaryota; kingdom Metazoa; phylum Chordata; class Actinopteri; order Semionotiformes; family Lepisosteidae; genus Atractosteus; species Atractosteus spatula. The sequence continues at coordinate 37,124,099 of NC_142717.1, read as the reverse complement.
AGCCTATCTCCTCCAACATCCTCCGCATTTTTTCTTCCATCCTGAGACAAGGTCATTTTATCCCCTTCGAGGATGCACTTATGGAAAGCAATGTGTCTGACTGCCGTAGATTCTAAGAGCTGCAGAATTCACCAGTTTCTTTCAATTCTGTTTTCCAGAATCGAGTGTTCAACTCTGTGGCCTGTCTCACTTTCTTTTCTATGCTCTTCTAACCCAATCCTCTTCGCTGTAGATACTTCAGTAACCAGGTACATATTTTCTCTTCGACTGTGAGTTTTAATCTCCAACGCTGATCTGAACCCGGAGTGGGGGGTGTCTGTTCCGCCAGGGCCACCAGAGGTTTCCCCTGAATTGGCATGAAGGGGTTCTTTCCTCTCCATCGTGCGGTCAGGCTCACACATAGCCTCTACACATTCCTCTCCTGTTCTTTTCTCTTGTCTCTTTAATTATGCACTGGCACACAATTTATCCTCACAGGTGTTGGGAGAGAAAGTGTTGGGCCGGGGGTCCATCTTTGGGGGGTAAGTGAAGCTCACTTCCGTGACCTCAGGGTGGCAGCACCACCTTGACCCCTTCTGGGGAGGTTCTCACAGCATGAACCAGAGGGGACCCCTGGCCACATTATTCTCGGTAGCTCTAACTTACTAATTCTCCTTCCCTTGGTCCCCTGAGGTTCTAGCCCACTTGCGAGGCACCACCTCAAAAGCAATTCTCAGCGAGTCAGGGGACTTCTTTCACTTTGTTCTCAAGCAGCTTTCTCTTCATTCTCAACCCCTCAGGCAGCGCCTCTCAAAGTGATTCCTCCAGTCAGGAGTTCTTTCTGTTCCCCCTTGAGGGATTCATTCCCAGTTGTAAGGCATGCGACTCCCAGCAAGTCAAGGGGCTATTTCCTCCTTTCAGTTCCCTGAGGGCATAAGCTGGTCGTGAGGCAACGCCTCTCATAGCGACTCTCAAGGAGTCAGGGGAGTCTTCCTCTTCCCTTTCTATCCCCTAAGAGCCTAGCTTGCAGTCATGAGGCAGTGCCTCTCCAGTGACTCTCAGCGAGTCAGGGGAGTCTTCCTCTTCCTTCTCCTCCCCTGAGGGCCCAGCTCCCAGGCAGCGTTTCTCAAGCGACTCTCCGCGAGTCTGGGGTGTTTATGTTTTCATGCCCCGGAGGCTGCCAAGTCAGCCAACCGAAATGGACCACTTGGGTTCCCCGCGCGGTCTGGGTGCTACTTTTCCCTACTTTACTAACCCCTGCTTCTCCCCTTGAATGGGATTATTTTGGAGTAAGTGAGGTCCATAATGTGAGAACATAATCATTACAGCCAAGAAGAAGAAATTCTGCGCAGCTATCTCATTTGGTTGCTATTAGATAATTGATCTTCAGATGTCATTTAGGTGTTTCTTAAAAGAAGCCAGGGTATCAGATTCAACAACACGACTGGGTAGCCTGATACAGATCCCCACAAACCCTTGCCTAAAGACGTGTTTTCTTTCTAAATTAAATTTAAAAATTCTCGTTTTAAATACACTTCTCCTTGGAATACATTTGTGTCCTCAGGTCTGTGTTTCACTCTTGATTCTGAAGAACTAGGCAGTCTTTGGGAACTGTGAATATTTGAATCAGGTCCTCTTGCAATCTTTCCCGTTGTAAATTATTTTAAAAAATAAGGATTCAATTCTTTTGGCCTTTTAAAGAAGGGCATTCCTTTAACTAACCAGTCCACTGTTCTTGCATTGCCATTCAAAGACAGCCCTATCGTTTGTAATCCTACATTTTTAATCTCCAAAATAATATCTGCTTTTCCCGTGTCTGCCCATATTTCTGGCAGATTTCTTTTGGCATTATAAGTCAAGGCACTTGGGATGATGGAGATTTGGAGAGTGAAGGATGCAGACTTTGTCCTGTTGGGATTTCTACTGCTGCAGTCTGACATCCATTAAGGTTAGTTTATTTTGGTGTTTTTTTCCTTTTACAGTATGTCTAAGAACTATTGTTTGCACAAGGGACATGTACAAATAAAATGTGCAATTATCATATTCTTGTGAGATGGTTTTTAATATAAATCAGTCTGAATGTACATACCAGAAGATCTGTAATATAATACTTAATCCGCTTACTACACTTACAAACATTTTGTGTGTGAGTTGAAAAATATTATCTGTACTTCAAGATGGATCCTTGACTAATCAGTCCCTGCTCAGTTGGTCAGACAGGTCTCCTCTGAATATTCTGATAATTCTATCAGTGGAGGGAGAACGCTGCTGGCAGGTGAATGCTAGCAGCACGTTTCCTGCAGACAAGCATCAAGAAGCGTTAATGAGATGTCACCCTGCCCCACATTTCCAGAACTCTCCGTGACACACGAATACTACTTCTAAACCTCAATTAATTGATGTTTTGAAATGATAATTGCAGACATTTGGTTAAATGTGTTTATTGAATAACAAATACTGTTTGAGTGATGTCGTCTCCTTTATCTTTTCACTGATGAATGTGAGCTTAATAGTGGGAGCAATCCGGGAATTTCTTGTGCTTGATAAAATCAAAACTTTGACCTACCTGGTAATCGCAAATTCCAAGCCCGCAATTTGATGCTGTGATTCCACTGGGAAAACAAAGGAAGCCCCTGGCAAACAAAAGATTCTTGGAATTTGTGCCTGAGATTAAAATAAAATTTGGATTCAGTGCAGACTCTCGTTAACTTCTAGTTTATTGCTGAAGTATTACAGTACCTCACGATCTTGTGCATCCTTGTGCTATACTACTGCTTTTGTTTTCTTATATTGCCTTTAATTAAGCTTTTTTTACCCCTACAGAAGTCACAGATTGAAATAATACACCTGGTGTGTAAAGTCTTGGTCAGACATAAAAATTCAAAGAGTCATCATAAATGCCCACCCACATTTGTGCCTGTGCTGGCAGTGTTTTTGTTTGTGTAAATCTGTAACTACAGTAGTTATTTGACGTTAGAAGGTAACCCACACATAAAACCAATGAGATCCCCAAAGATTTGTGTTAACTGATAAAAACAATAGTATAAATGCTTGCCCTGAGGACTATGTATTTATACCAGAGGTTCTTTTTTGTGGTAAACTATAAAAATAATGATTCTTGTAACACAATGGGGGGGCGTGTTGTGTCGTCCATAGATCGCTTTTAGAGGATACTGCCTATTTAAAAAAACATTTTCCCCATCTGAGCTGTCTGCTTCTCTTATATACTGTACCTGATTGTTCACCCTTCTCCAGAGACCCAAAGTAACCTGTGACTTATACAGTAGTTCTTCAACAAGATGGTTCTCCATAGATCCATTTCTTTTAGCTTAGTGTTATTAATATACTGTACAGCAGCAATACTCTGTTACTCTGCTCCTCAGGGTATTACACAATGTATAGTAATTCTGCTTGTTTACAATTGGTAGAACATTCTGGCCTCTTCATAAAACAAATAGTCAGATTGGTCCAAAGAGCTGAGGAAAGGAGGCAAGGTGGTTTAGTGATCTAATTTAACCCATAATGAGCTGAGGTGGGTTATTAAGAGCTGAGTTGGAATGAAAACCTCTGGACACCAGCCTTGCAGGAATAAGGAATAGTGTTGGAACACCTTAGCATAAGCAATTCATACACAATGTGAATTAGAGGGTGTCCAATCCCAATACTAAAGCACTGCTGAGTCTGTAAATTTTAATTCCAACAGACTGCTTAACTACCCAGTTCCACGGATTATTGGCAGAATAAGTGAGGCATTTACCAGGACGATATATCAACCTTTAAATGGTGGCATGGAGGCACAGTGGTTAGCATTTGCAGCGCTGGAGCCAAGGGATCAATTCTGGACCTGGGGTGTTATCTACATGAAGTTTGTATTTTTTCTCTGTGTTCACGTGGGTTTCCTCCGGGTGCTCTGGCTTCCTCCAAAAGTCCAAAAACATACTGGTATGTTAATTGGCTTATGGGAAAGTTGGACCTAGATGTGAGTGTAAGTGTCTGTGCCTTGTTTGTGTCTGCATATTTGCCCCAGGACAGACAGGCTCCCATCCAGGGTGTATCCTGCCTTGTGCCCATAGCTTGCTGGTATAGGCTTTGGCTCCCTCAGTACCCTGAATTGGAAGAAATGAGTAGAAAATAGATTGACCCTTAAATAACCAACCATTCTCATCAATGTTCCTGAATGTCACTTCTTTTGTTCCTCCAGTGACATGTGAACCATAGGACACAAGTGGAGAGTTTGCTGTCATGCTCACCAGTAATAAGCAGCTTTCTGATAAGAGATGCAAGGGTATGTTTTGTGTCCAGTAAACCAGGTATGAATTTAAGGTAAAGCATTTATTTTGTCTACCAGACAGTGTTTTCTTGTTTTTCCCAGGCCAAAAACTTTTGTTGTTGGTTTTGTATGTTTGTGAAGGCACTACTGGGTCAGAAAGATGATGGCATGACTTTCAGAATCTTGCATTTTCACAAGGATTCCAAACTGTGGAGGTCCCTGTCCCTTTTAACAGTTGGGGTGATAATACAGTAGAAAAATGTATGAATGAAGGATAAAATTTACAACAGTCGAACTTGCTTAGACCTTAGTTTTAATATCAATAACTACCACATGCTATTCTGACCTACAACAGGAAGCAACAAAGTTTTTTTTTCTAGTCATTCAGCGCTTGCCACAAAATTATTTTATTCTTTAAAAATGAGCATTCAGGTATTAATGATCTAAATCTCAGACTTCACATGTAATATGTACTGTATTTTAGTTTAAAGTAATGTGAATGTTTTCTTTTCCCTATTCAAATCTTACCAACCATCTAGTTCAAGTTCAAGTTCACGTTTCTATGTCATTCCAGCCACATACAAGTATACAGTGGAATGAAATATTGTTCCTCCTGGTCCACGGTGCAAATACAGAAAGGACACAGATACAGATATTGTATGCAGGATACACATAGTGCAAAGTGCAGATAGTGCAAATTACAAGGCACATACATAATACAATATACACAACACACTGGGGGGGATTTAAACCCTGTTTCTGGAATTGAAATGGGTGCAAGTAGATTCCAGGATGTTGAGGAGCCTGACAGTCTGCGGGAAGAAGCTGTTACAGAGTTTGGTGGAGCTAGCCCGTACACTGCGATATCTGTCTCCAGATGGTAGGAGGGCCTAGAGTTTATGGGAGGGGTGGGTGTCACTGCAGCCAGAGGGCGCTCCTTCTCTGTCCTGTCCCTAGTTTCCTGCCTGCTGTCCTTCCGGTCCCTCTCTTTCCCTTGGGCTATATATTTCCAGGTCTTGCACTCTGCCCTCGCTCAGCATTGACGTTCGGATGTCCTGAGACCCGCCTAGCACCAGGTCGCCCCACGTCCGCTACCTGAGGGCATAGGTTTCTATACGGCACTCCTGAACTCTTTGCACTAACGAGCCCGGGCCTTTTTCCCGTCTCGCCGCTACGCATATGGGTCTTTTTCCGCTCTCCTGCTCTCCACGGTTAGTCGCTTTGGACGTCCATGACAGAATGCTGAGCCACTTACTGACCCCGCGAGCGGCGCTTTTTGTCTTGCCGCAGTTTTTTTTCTCTTGCTCTGGGCTATTTTTTTTGTTTATTATTAGTCGGTTCCTGTATTCTAATCGCTGAGTATCACCCCGATCTTCCGTGCCTGTGAGCGGGTCCTGCACCTGGCTTTCCTCGGGTAGATCACTCCGATATCAGTGATTGAATGTTGAGCTGGCTCTCCCATTCTGATTGCTGGATATCATTCCGGGCATCCGTGTCTGTGAGCGGACTGCGGTCTGGCTTTCCTCAGGTTGTCCACTCCGATATCAGCGTTAGAATGTGAACGTGCCCATTGCCCAGTCTGCGGTATTTTTCCCCGGGGTTTTTTGTTGTTTTTTCTTGTTTTTTGCCTTTTGTTTTGATTTTTTCTTCCTGGTTTCCCCTCTTTTTTTGGTCCCCCCTGCACCCTGTGTCCCAGAACTTTTTTGGTTCCTATCTGTTTTTTGTGGTTTGTCTCCCTGGTCTTTCCCAGGGTTTTGTCTGTGTTTGTGCTTGTGTACTTTTTTGTTTTAAGTCTCCGGAGCTCTACTCGATCCCCCCCTTCCTCCACCCAGTAAAGGTTTTTACCCCGGAGGAGGGGGTAGATCTCAGCCGTGGACTCCCGGAGGTTTCCTTTCAGTTAAATGAGGTTTTTCCTCCCCCCAGTGCTGTGCAGCTTATTTATTTGTATGGGCGTCAGGAGCCGCCCATGAAGGGGGCGGTACTGTCACGCCCTCTGCAGCCAGAGGGCGCTCCTTCTCTGTCCTGTCCCTAGTTTCCTGCCTGCTGTCCTTCCGGTCCCTCTCTTTCCCTTGGGCTATATATTTCCGGGTCTTGCACTCTGCCCTCGCTCAGCATTGACGTTCAGATGTCCTGAGACCCGCCTCACACCAGGTTGCCCCACATCCGCTACCTGAGGGCATAGGTTTCTATACGGCACTCCTGAACTCTTTGCACTAACGAGCCCGGGCCTTTTTCCCGTCTCGCTGCTACACATATGGGTCTTTTTCCGCTCTCCTGCTCTCCACGGTTAGTCCCTTTGGACGTCCGTGACAGTGGGTGGGCTCATCTACTATACTGGACGCCCTGTGTAAGCAGCATTTGTGATAGGTGACAGAAATGGAAGGGCTGGAGGCTCCAATGATCTTTTCAGCTGTTTCCACAGTTTGTTGCAGGGTCTTGTAGTCTGAAGCATTGCAATTCCCAAACCAAACAGTGACACAGCTGGTCAAGGTGCTCTCAATGGTGTTTCTGTAGAAAGTGGTAAGAATGGGCGGGGGGAGGTTTGCGCCTCAGTCGCTGCAGGAAATAGAGACGCTGCTGTGCTTTCTTGGCTAGGGAGGTGGTATTGAGGGACCAAGTGACCAAGTCATCTGTAATGTGTACACCAAGAAACTTGGTGCTTCTAACTGTCTCCACAGGGGAGCCGTTGATGTACACTGGGGAGTGATCAGCTTGGATCCTCCTGAAGTCAATGATTATCTCTTTTATTTTATTTACATTAAGAGAGAGGTTGTTGTTTGTGCACCAGTCCAGTAGTTGCAACACCTCCTCTCTGTCTGTGGCCTCATTGTTGTTGCTAATGAAAATAAAATTACTTAAAATAAATTACTCTGAAATCTCAATGAAACACATGAAAGAGACTACACATAAATCTGATTAATCTGCATATCCTTAATGGTAAATGTGCATGCAATGTATTAAGTGATCTCTGTGTGGCTGGAACTCCAATAATTGAAACATAGATTGCATCAGTTTTGTTTTCCTTTATAGTCTAGTGCCTTGGCCTGCATGCTTAGCAGGTGGTTATTTGTGGTTCATTTATGGTTATGATTAAGTTGCTTATTGAGAATCATTTTTCATATCCAAGAAACTGTGTTATAATTTTGGTAATTTTATGTCAGGTAAGAAGATCTTTAGAAGCAACAGATTCTTCTCATTTGCCCCAGTGGGTCTGTGCTTCATAGGAGGGATACAAGAGTCCAAATCACTGGACAGAACAGAAATATAGTGAAATGGCACATTTTGAGGTTTAGAAAGAATGACAAAAGAAAATTCAGATTGTGTTATTAGAAATATATATCAACTGTCATGTTTAGCTAATGGACAGTTATTATTCACAAACTTGTCACAGTTAATTATTCACAAGTTATGCACACACAGACACTCACGCAAGACTGATTATGACTCAAGCAATGGAAATGGAGAATGCTTTTTCCCTACGTAAGCAATGTTCTCTAGAGGTAGGCACAGACTAGTATGGGCAGTTTTATAAGTGGAAATCAGTATGAAAACAGAATTCAGAGAAAGGGAAATATATTAAATACAGACAAATCAGAGAATTGTTGTTTCTAGAGGAGTTATTTTGTATGGCTCTAAGCTGTCTGCTAACAACTGACCATTTGTAGTTTTTTATTGTTCTGGCATTTACAAGACCAGGCAAGCAATACACCTTCACTCCTGCTCATGAAGCAGCCGAAAATATCGACTACCTTACTGAAAGCACGTCAACTTCTGGAGTGAATTATGGTGATGATGAATGACAAGTGTGGAGTCTTTTGTGCGGTAGTTGAAGGCGTTTATTATAAAGCACAGCTTCAGATGTCAACCGGCACCGGTGTTTTCAGAGTTTTGGGAAACAAACAAACACTACTTGAATAATGCTATGTCATGAACACAAGCATAAGGACCTCGAGCCTCAATTGACATGTCTTATAGCATGCTTTTTTAGAACACTGACAGCCATCTGTGTAGATGCTTCTCCTTTTCTCTAATGAGCAGCGAGTACTATGCCCAATCTACACAGATCCCATGGGCCGCCTGCAGCTGCCAGTTGCATAAATACTTGAGGTTCTTCCTGGTGTCTTTCAAACTGCAGAGCAACTCACTTGCAAGAGCACTCAGAATATTCTATGACTGTATTTAGAGTAGAGTATACTGTATGTGAATAGGAAACAAAAACAATTTCTTTCAAGTTAATACCAGCAAATACTGTATACTATTTTATGCGGTGAAAATTTCATTTTGTCACATACACACACCAATAATATTCTTGCTTTCCTTATACCTTTTCTTCACACTTCTTTTCCAGGCAAATGAGTAAATAAAATTTTGTGAGCGTTTCAGCATCTATTTGATCCCTATCTTGTACAAAAGAGGAGTGAAAACAGGAATGCTGCAGATATCGGAGTTGAATAGAAATGACAGAAACTGTCTAATCAATGTCTCCCAGAACTGGCAACTGACACTTCTTTGTTTTTTTTGCAAATACAAGCCTCTTTAACATCACAATATAAACCATTATCTCTGCTGGCAAGGTATGTTTAGAAAGTCACACAAAACATACATTTTCTCTTAGCTTCAAGATCAGTAGGTGGGGATCTTAAGTCATGCAAATATTACGGTAAAATGCAGGCAAACTCATTCTAATTATTCCATATCAGCAGATTTGTGAGGAATATAATTTATTTAAAAAGGGACCAGTTTATGATCAGCAGTGCTTGGGCACGGCTGTTTAGGAATTCAGTGCATTTTGATCTAATCACAAAATCAAAATATTCATGAAACACAATGATATCTCCCAGAAGCAGCCGGGCAGCCATTAATTTTGAAATTCGGGTAATTTATTAACACTTATCAGAAGCTGAAAAAGCCTTACCTCAGTGTTTGTAATGTGGGAAAAAGTGAAAGCAGTTTTAGAAAACTGATTCCTAATGATTTATAATGGTTCAATGTAATTTGAACCAGAAATTCAATTAAAATGTATGTCTAATTTTGTTTCAAGATCTTTAGTTAAAAATTCTATTAAACCCTATTTCCCTTGACATTAAACATATCTATTATCGGCGTGTACTGCAAATATGAAAACTTTTTTGCTTTTATTGCTGTGGATTCTTCTACAGTACATTCATTTGAAACAACTTTAGACTGCATATGTGAAACATGTGAAGCATGCATACTGTATATAAAGGGAAGTTCTGCCTGTGCAAATACAAGTGTCATGTTGACTGTCTAGAGCATTGCACCACATTACTTCAGAAGAAAAGAATGCTGGAAGAACATCCTTAGTCCACGGTAAATCCAGGTTATTCCTCAAAAAGCAAAGAAAAAAAGTGTAACTCATTCCAATCATTTGGTTGTTAAAAGAAGTAATTGCAGCAGCTTTTCTTCATTAATTCTGACAGAACCTTCGATGCACATTATGCCATTGTGCACAAGAGTTGTTCCTGGAATTATAATCAACACTGAAACAAGAGGCATTAGCAAAATTCCTATATGACGGTATCACCGTGTATAACACAGGTATGTAAGCAAGTGCTATATACCATATTTCTGCATCACTGAAAATAAAATGGGTTTTACAACAAGTTTAAATGATCTCTCAGGTAAGAATTAAATGCCACAGAGCTCATCAGTACAGAAGGACAACCCGCCTCTATGGAATCTAAGCTAAGAAATGTAATCTTGTTTTGTTAAATAACTGTTGTTAATAACAGCTTAATATTAAACTATTCATGAAAACAGGCCACAATCAGAACAGGAGGTGTGTGGGATGGATGGTATACTCGCCTTAGTTCTGCAGTTTGGTGACATACTGTATTCAGATGCTTGATAGTTCATTTTATTTATACACACCTGATTTTATTATCACACCCAAAAGACTCCACAGTCAAACACTGTGTTTCTTTTTTTCTGTTTTCAGTATGGAATAAACTCTTACTTGTTCCTTTGTATTTTATTTATACGCCATAGGCTATTGCATGGCCTCATTTTTAAACAATAAGCAAACACCTTTTCAGTGCTTGAATTGTTAGAACTAACAGAAAAAAATGATATGCAATTCTCTCCATGGCTCTTTGATTAAATAGTATATCTTGTTCACTTGAATCCTGGGCAAGGCAGTGAGTAGCTAGGCCATACATCTCACATGTTTTGAGAATGGAGACATATTAACAAGTGTCCTGTTCTGTAGGTTTTGCGAAAGGAATATCCAGAGGAACAAAAAAATTAACATTTCATTCAGTTATTGTTTTACTGGGTCTTATTGCTTCGATAAAGAGTAAAATCCTGTTGTTCCCTTGTTGTAAAATGTGTATTCCAAAGAACAATACTGATTGTGTTCAGAGCGTTACAAGGCTGAAACATCATCTAGGGGTTCAGATGGCTTTCTTAATCAGTTTCATTCTAGTGAGTTGTGATGTTATCTGAAACCTTCAATTGTATTACTTGCAGTCTTGTAATAGACTGAGAAAGAGCTATTATTCTATTATTATATCTTAAAGTAAAAATGGAAGAAAAAAATGTGTAAAAAATAATAACTGGAGTGCGGGTGCTTTGCTTTGTCTTGACAAGATTGCGCAGTGAATTCAAACACCCAGAAGCTAAGCTGAGCTCCAAGCTCTGATCGGAGCTTGATAACCACAAAATGGATCAATATTTGTGTTGTAAAGGTTAAATGATGTTATGTTGTGCGTTGTTATTGTACGATACGTGTCATGTCAGATGCTACTGACACCTTTTTTTTCCCTTGCTGCATTACATTTTGTAACAGTGCCAGCCAGACAAGGCCTCTCTACACCACAGACATGGATTGCACAGTACCTGGCCCTGACTTTCTGACTCCCTCTCTGCCTAGAGTAATATGACCAAATTGTGATGACACTAAACATCCCTACTTGGCAAGGTGTGTCCCAAATGTGGGTATTTTGTTTATTTTTTTCAAAGGTAAAGTGGTTAAAAACAGTTTTCCAAGATGTCATAACAACCAAGTGAGGCATTTCAGAACTATATTGGGCTACATCAATGCTTTTACATCAAATGAGACAAAAGTATTCTTGAGAATGACTTCCTGATAACAGTGTGTTGTAGGTCTTTTGAGGAGATATACAAATCTGTTTTTGAACCTTACAGTAAACACATTAGAGACACATGTACGCACATACAGTGCACCTCTTCTTTTCCATTTGGCTGTTTAAAAACACCTGTTTAAGAAGAAAAACATTAAAACAGTAAAATAAAATTAAGTTTGCACAGAACTCTGAATTATCACAAAAAGATGGAACTTCATTGGTTTTGATCAAGTCATCAATGCATTTACTAAAAACTTTATACAATATAGTGTCACAAGAGAATAGGAACATATCCCATCAAGCAGTGGGGGCAAGATGGGACAAACCCTGGGTGGGACACAGGTCATCTCTGGGAACATACAGACACAGACACTCACACCAGGGCCAGTTTTCTCAAAAGCCAATTAACCTACCAGTATGTCTTTGGATTGTGGGAGGAAACCCACGTGAGCAAGGGGAAAACATACAAACTCAAAGCAAATAGCACCCCAGAAATTAAATCCAGGGCCCCAACACCGCCAAGCAGCAATGCTAACCAATGTGTCTCCATGCCATTCTTGATCAGGTCATTTTAAGGAAAAAAATGCAAAGCACTGTATCTGTATTTTACAGTACAAACAGTACTCTTAATTGTGTAGGATCCAAAAATGCTTTACAAATGAAAATCAGCCCATTTCATCCATCACTGAAGTGCAGCTCCCACCTGAGTGAATGGTCATGGTTCAGCTGTAGAACAATTGTGCAGACCCCAAGAGGAATTGGTAATGGTTACCAGCCCCTCTCTTACAAACTGTGTGACTTTTCATGGCCAAGTAGGACCTCAGTTTAATATTTCATCTGAAGGATAGCAACCCCTACAGCATGGTGCCCCCCCTCACCACATCAGAGAATTAATCCAGAAATTGGTCCAGGGGGAATTGTGCCACTTCCTGGTTTACTAACACTGCTTTTCCTGGAACTCTCCCATCCCAGTAGGGAACAGATTCGGCTTCTACTAGCTTCTAAGGAGATCAGTTTCAGGTTTGATGGTGGGTGATAATGCAGCTGTCAAAATGAACATTTAAGTCAGGTTTCCTGACTCTTGTCAAGTTCAGAATGATGTCTGCAAAATGTCTGTTTGTACAAATTTGCCATGTTATTCCTCCAAAACAACAACAGAGTTTGATCACTGAGTTGAGGAAGCATCGTTGCAAAGTTTTGTCTGCGTTGTTCTTTAATCTACGTGAATGGGTTATTTAATCAATTTTCTAGATGTTGATTTATGTCTTGTGCAGTAACATAAAAAAATTACAAAACATCTTACTACTTATCAATTACAAAGTGTCCATGTGCAAATATTTGCTAATGATTGTTCCCATGCCGTAGCATGGCAGTTAACAATTCTGCCACTCAGCTGATGTCTCTTAATTGTGTGTGTGTTCCCCATCGATGGATCCCATCCAGTATGTAGTCCAGCCTTGAGCCCTCCATGTCTGAGACAAGCTCTGGGTTACAATGACCCTCAGCAGAAAAATGTGGTTTTCCCATGATGCTAGTTTACTTCTTGTAATATTGGAAATACACTACGTTTTAATGGGCTAATAGGTAGATGCTTCATGCAACATACGAAACATTTCTAGGAGAAAATGGAGTAGATATTAAGAGCTTCTTGCTGCATACATATTTTGTTTTCTACTGATGAAACTGACTTTACCACCCACAAAAATGCAGTGAAAAGATTTAGGTATGATAGGGTTAACCACAAAATTGTTTGGTGTTTTGTTCCCTACAAAGGTTTTAGCCAGCATTAATCAAAAATGGTAGTTTCAAGGTCATGAACAGTATTTGAATATAAAGTCACAATTGCTTGATGAATGGTAAATTATTCGTTGCTATATTTAAAGCAAGTGTCATGGGTTGGTGAAGATACAGTATGTAAACATGTTTGATTACATCAATTAAATATGTCCCAGAAAGTGTTACTAAATTTGTGTTTTTGGAACAGGCTGGGTTATTTTCAATCATAGATCATGGCACAGTAATTGAGGATAAGTGATAAATACGCTATTGGAAATAGGAGAGAAAAATAAACAGGATTTCATTTGTCCCTTGCTATTCAGAATTAAAGTGCCAGTATTTTTTTTTTGTCTAAAAGTGTTTTCCATTTCCAGAACAAATGGTACTAAGTGAGCTAAATGCTAAAATTATACATAAGATGTTCAAAATGATACATATTTAAATAGTCCATGACAGATTTAATTTATTTTTTTTCAAAATTGTTACAAGAAATTGTAAAGAAAAAATATTTTGTTTGTGCAAATTATGTACATGTAGAAATAAATGTGCTTGCAGCATTCTGTTCTAGTATTTTACAAAGTTATGGCTGAAATGCAAAGTGTTCAAAATTCCACAATTTAAATATTAAAGGAAAAGTTATTCCTAGGAATATACCACCCATGTCCTTACACCACCCCAATGGTTGCCAGTGGACTTCATGTTGAAAAACATATAATAACACATACATATAATAACAACAAACAACTGTTATTGTGCTTGTTGTTAGGTTTTTTTCATGAAGCTCAAAGCTGCACCAGGTTCATCTCCAAATTCAATATTCTTCTCTATCATCATGTTTATTGCCTAAATGCAGAATTAATTTTTTAAATCTATGTGCACCAACAATAAGCAACTTTCTGATAATAGATGGGTAGATGGATTTGTATATCTTTGAAAATTATATAGACTGTGGCTTTCTACATAACAAATATATACAGTATATGTATACATATATCTGTGAAATTTGAGTGTTTATTAACCAGGCAGTGTTATTTCCCTTGATATAATTATTAAAGTGCAAATGAATTTCTTCTCATGCATCTTTTCATCCAAAATAAAAACTCTCTAAGCTTTTTAATGAAAAGAGATGACGGCATTATTTATAATGTTAAAATGAGCTTACCAATTGTAATTAATGTATATTAATTCCCTTATGGATGTCAGATGTGTTTTCCCTCAAATTAAAATCTACACTTGGGTCTCTATCATTGTTACTATATTACCTCTAGTGTTAATAAAGGGGATTTTTATACTCTTCCTTGCTAATGCAGTGCTAATTGTTTTTGTTTGATTTCAGTGACACTTTATCGGAACTGTCCATTAATTAATAGCCAATTATGCATTAACTATTAAGTAGGTAGCATATTAATTAACATACTCAGATGCAATTAAATTACAAATGCACACACCAATTTAGCAACTAACTTTATTTAATCCTGTGTAATTTCAAAGGGATTTTCAGAAAATGCAAAGCAATTCCATTATAATAGCTAGGTGTTAATTAAGCAATAACTAGAGGGTGCATCTAGAGCACAAGGAGATAACTGAGGTGGCTGTGGAACAAGAAGAGGAGAGTCTCTACACAAGTGAGAGGGGCTGTCAGGGAGTTCACTCAATGTGCCCATTGACACATTAGTATAAGAGCGACAAAAAGCACAACAGAAATTCACATGTAACTTTGATTTATTCTTTACCAGCACTGAAGGCCCTCTAATGCCATTCAACACAGAGAAGGTGAAAACTGTTTTAGATGTGTACCTTTTGAATTCCTGACGTATGGGTTTTGTGATAAAATATGAACAAAAAAATGTCAGACATAAGCAAATGTCAGTTGTAATCCTTAAAACTATTAGATCATGTAATGAAACATTTCCTACGAAAAATGGTATTCTGTTTGTGATAGCACATCAAGAGAGAGGCTTATAAATGCTCAAACTCTCCATAGAACCTGCCAGAGTCTGTTTCTGTTTATGCTTTTTTAAAAAAAAAACATCATCTGTAAGTACTTGTATTATCTAATGAATATCTATTGAGAAATAAATCAGTATCCGTTTGAAATATGAGAAATATGCAAAGTAAAGTGGTATGACCCACTTCAAAATAATAAAAACAGACTGCTAAAAGATACAGGTACAGTACTTAATCAAGGCAAGAAACCACACACAGCTGTTTTATTCACACGAGACAGAATTAAGGCGGAATTAATGTCATCTTTTTAGGTGGTACCATGTCACTCCTTTTTTCATTTTCTAGATACCCTAACTCTAAATAATGTTTCTTATATCTATGTATAGTACTGTGTTTGTTCATTCACATATGTTGTATTTGGATGACAAATATTTATTTCAATAGCAAAAATATATGATTTTTAACTGTAATTTCTGTTCTGTAAATTTATCTTTAAAATTACTTCAAATACCAACATCCATGTTGACAATATGTGTGAAATAAAAATAAGCAGTACAACAGTACAAACACAAACTAATAAAAATGAAAAAACGAAAGTGTACTAAATATTGAGAAGTCCACTGTCATCTAAGAAACTGAAGCTTCTATTTTTAACTAATTATTTTATTATTGTCATAAATAAAAGCTTAAGGGCATGTGCTGACTTTCCTCCAAGCCTAGCTATGTAAATAGGTGAAAATACCTCTTTCCCAGCATTTTTCACTCTCAAAACATAAAAAAAAATCATGAGAATCATTGTTTCAGAATCTACAGTATGTGGGTAAACTTTCTAAAAAAACATGTAAAGGCAGAGTGTTAGGAGTATGCTACAACCCACAGTTCAAAACTGTACATTTTAAATCAAGTCTTCATATGCAAAGGAAGAAAGGATTTTTGTTGGAGACTTCAGCTTTTCCCACAGTAGACTGGAGACAAAACCTAGAGGAACATCAGCAGCAGAAACTGAAATGGCAGACATTTAATGATGTTTTTTTTTTTTAATTCAGTCTGTTGCAGCACTAACTAGAGGGAATGCGTGTCTTCATAAAATCATAACACAGTGAGGAAAACAGAGGTGAGAGAACCATCGGCCTATTGTAATCATCATAATATGGTGTGCTTTGAAGTATACTGTGAAACTGTGCAGGTTCACTCCAAATCAAGTCTACTATTTCAGAAAAGCAGACTTTGAAGGAATGTGACAGCTTAAGAGAAGCAGAATGGGATGGGACAGATATGGAATTAGTGGAGAGGGGATGGCAACAGTTTAATATATTCTGCTTGAAGCACAGAACAGATTTATCCCAAGAGCGAGTAAAATCAAAGGGTAAAAAGCAGTGGCCCAAATGGTTTAACAAATCAATTAGGGAAAATACAAGGGAAAAGAGAGAGCTTTATAAAATGATTAAAAAACCACAGGATCCAGTTAAAGAAAAAGAGTACAATGAATTGCAAGAACAGATAAAAGGAGTATTAGCAAAGCCAAGAAAGAAATTGAAAGGCATATTGCAATAGAGGCTAAAATAAATAATTAAAACATTCTTTCAGTATTACAACTACAAAAGAACAGTCCTGGATGAAGAAAAATGCATCCCGGATAGTGACAGTAAACTTCTAGATGATGAAAAGGAACTGGCTGATGTACAGTACTAAATGAATATTTCCCTCAGGTATCCATCAATGAAGAAAACAGCAACATGCCTCAGACTGTGGAAGGACAGTGTTCTGCATTTAATAGTATTAGCATAGAAGTGGCAGCAGTGTTTCAGATACCGGAAGCATTTGGGATTAACAAATCTCTAGGGCCTTATGATATTCTACCAATTGTACTTAAGGAAACAAATGTTGCTATTCTTAGGAAATTGACACAGTCCTTACATTGATTGCATAGTACCTGAGCACTGGAAAGCTCATCACCTTCAGTAGCATTTGTAGATTTTCAAAAGTACAAAAATATTAGTCATTGCATATTACAGTATTTCTCATTTCTAGTCTATTAAATAATAACCAATAGATAATGGCTCAGTGAGCCCCATCTACTGTGTTGGGGATCATTGTGCCATCTTTCAAAATGTGTTCATAACATGTTACTCTGTATATCTGCAGCCTTTGTTACAGTGTGCAAGCCATAGAGGTGTCACGAACAGCTCTTTCCGGGCCCTGTCCAGACGACACGATCCGGATTTGTGAGGAAACACTGGGGAAAAAGTCATGCAGGAGAGGGTATGGAGACAGGGGGCGTGTCCAAGGAGTGCTGGTGTCGAGGGGGAGTGAGTCCGGGGCGAACAATCCATATAGAAAATCCAAACGGGTAATCAAAAACAGAGGCAAAAGTTCATGGCCAGGCGATCCATCCGGGGGGAATAAGGAACAGGAACCGGGTCGGAACCGGCGGGGGGAATCAAGAACAGAAAGTTAAAATCATAACGGAGCCAGACGCTGCAGGACCCGGGCTCTCACGAAACGGGATTCAATGAGGAACCTCGAGTAACGTCTACGTCTGTCTTTTAAGGTGGAACTAAAGAGGGGCTGGAATAAGGAACAGGTGTGGGGAACGAGGTAGAACAAGGAAGGGCTGGAGCGCCCTTAAGAGGAGGAGTAGCGATCGTGACAAGAGGGTGATTACGTTGCCTTAACCATACCACCTAGCAAGAAAGCCCATGAAGTTTCTGTTAACAAGAACAAAAAAAAACTTTCATGATTTTTTGTGTGCCCCACTCTCTCCTCTGTCTTTACTTTTTATTCAGGATTATTCTAAACGTGTTTAAACGCCATACAGAGATTGGGAGGTTAAATGAGAGTACCAAAAGTAACTCAATTCAGGAACACGCCCCAGCAACAATGGAGAAGTAAATGGTAGCCTAGGAGTCTTTGTTTTCTTTCTCTCTCTACAACACATTAAGCCACCTCCCTACAGTATAAAAAGTACTACAGGACCACTAAGCCTTGTATATTAACTCGGTAGAATCATGCATTTTTCTTTTGATGAAGTTTTATTGAACTGTAAAAGAAAAGATTCTATACTGTGAAGCATTAGATTATTGACTTCAAACATACTAACACATCCCATAAAAAATGATCTAAATGATTCAGTAGAAATATCCCAATAAATGGAGAACTAGGACATTTTTGTGGAAACCTATATAGCAGGTCATCTACAGTATATGTTACAGTATACTGTACACTGTATATACTTCTTTCAGAAGGATTTCTACTTTAATTCTACAGGCATTCATGGTCTGTCAGTCCTGCAAAGCACATCCATTCATAGTTCTCAATTAAGGAAAAGATACAAATGGGACTGCCCCCAATGAATTGGTGGAAAGTATACAGAAGAAGGTAATTGGAATTACACAAGGACAGCAGGCATACAATTGCGTGACAATTAATTCCCCTGATTCCAATCTAAGAAAGCACACTTTCATGAATAAGTACAATATATGAACATCTGAATAACTTTTTATTTATTTTTAAAGGCAAGATGTGAAGTAAATAACAGTGATGCAGACATCATAAGCTACTCCAATAAATGGTACAGGCTTCACTAATCCACTTATCCATTTCAAAAACCGTTGAAAGATGGTCTGACAGCCTACATGGGGCGGTAGTCCATTGCAAAGTACATGCATGCAGACTCTCACACATACTCATGGAGGTCATTTCGGAGTCGCCACTTAGCATGCACCCAGAGAAAACATAGGGAGACCATGTACATGTAAACTCCACACAGAAGGTTCTCTAGTCTATACTCAAGTCCAGGACTCAGGATCTACATTAGGAGGGCCAGAAGCACTGACTGCCACACTAAAATTCCACCCATTTACAGTATATTAATGGGAAAATCATATGAAATAAGCTTTTTTCAAGTCCTTTATTGATAATGAGAGCCGGTACTCTGAAAGGAGAATTATTTCTATGGTATTAAACATCCTAAAAGAAGTCACAGACAAACAGTGCATTTTGTTGATACCGTACAACAGAGGACATACAGCACCTGTATACAGCTGATACATGAGTATGAGAAAATGAATCTTTAGCTTATACCAGTTTAGCAGTACGGGGAATTGGAAAATCAACATGCACACTGTCTGATTATATACATAATAAATCCAATTATGCACTTACAGTATAATGCCTCTGAATGCAATAAGGATCATTGCCTTAGGGGTTCGTCTGTAGTGGTGCTAAATCACGTTTAAACTTTGCATACCGGTGTGTTGTTTATCAGTTTATTTCCAGTAATGCATTTGAGAAGATATTTTTCTGCCATGAGCTCTCATGGCAGAAAATTTTTGCTGCCCACTTGGGCTGGGTTGTGGTCAGTCTAGGCATTATCACTAGCAAGTATTGTCATAAATTCAGACCTTATCTTTCCTCTGCTTATCTGTTCAGCTTTATTAATTCTAGTAGTCGCACTCTTCTAACGAAGGTTGTGCTAAAAGTTAATCACTGAAAAGTATAAACATATACACTAGTAAGCAGATTTTCACCACTTTCTTTAAAGTAGCATATATCTTCATTTTCCCTTTCTCATTTGTAAGTGCTGAACATCCTGTTGCATGTGTTATACACAGGTCTCTGTTGTTGTTTCAATTCAGGTCCAGTTTATATCAAAACACTGACCCAACAACCAGAGGCAGATCCCCAGACATGCCCAGTAAGGTGCTGTATAGATGCAAGAAGACTTAGTTAATGAAAAAAAACTCCAGTACAGTGTCAAAGTTGGAAATTAAATTGTTGCTTGTTGTTTCAAAACTTTGATTTGAACCATGCCAGCTTCAATAACAGCCACAGAACAAGCAATTGACCTTGATAAGTGTACTCGGGAAGAAAGCCATCATAATACCACTACCAGCAAAGATTAAAAAAATCTGGTAAAGTGACAATGTAGTTTAAGAACTTTGGAGATGTTTTATTTACAAAGCACACCTACAGACAAAAGCAAGATGTTAATACGACATTCGGCTGCTTCAATGAGCTCTACTGCTCAAGTTAACAAAGCCGGACAACTAATTGTAATTGTAACGCTGTAATTCTGAGTTGTAACTTTTTTAAAGTTTGGAAAAGATTTTGAGAGACTAACTGAAATCTGAGTTCATGTGATTTTTGATTGCTTTTTGACTAATTCACAATTAGAATGTACTGTAAATTAAAAATATTTGAAGACATTGTCAAGAATTTACAAAGTCTAGATTTAACCAATGATGTCATAAACGCCATTGAAACATTTAAATGAATAAAATACAAATGGCATTAGTTAGCAAGCCTTAGACATGCACAAACGCACAGAGAAACCTTCATACATGTTAATTTCTGTATGTAAAACATTTTTCTCCATAGTATTAACTATGTGCTTTCAAATACAATGTATTTCTTACGACCAGAAAACATAAAAGTCCCTTTTAAACAACTAAATAAGCCACACACATTTTAACTTTTTCAAGCCTGTTTCTGATCCCTCTAGACGTCCTATCACTAACATGTCCCTGATCAGCAAATAAACTGTGAAACACAGTCAACCTGGCAATTAGTACAAATTAACAGACATTTTCAAAAATGTCTTTGCTTAGAAAATGGCTGCTTTGTAGTTCAAAAATCCCACTTTGGCCTTGGAGTGGGAGTTTTTCCAGCAATTGCTTAAATCCTAAAATAAGTACTGCAATCTTCTGGCACAGACTCACTGTAATGCTTTAAAAACAATTTAGCAACTGTCATCGCTGTAATTACAGTAACTAATTACCATCCTCAGCAAACAAATAGCTTAACATAATACGCAGGCCCAATCAATTTTGAAGAAATGCAAATTCCAAAAGCAAAAAAGGGCATTTTGGCAAACCTGAAAGGGATACAGGAAAATAATACACTTTGTTTTATCCGCACATAATTCCCAGGGAATATCATATCATAAATATTTGCATTCAGTTCTTATCAGGACATTTGCATTTGCTTCTTATCAGTCTGCAAGCCAGGCTCTGCCAGATAGAAAGAGCAGCTCCACACCATTCGCACATTTCTAATGAATCACGTCTCAGGCTGATATCATATTTTGGCTAGAACTTTATCACCAAAATGAGGAGGTCATTTTCTCGTGGAGTTGGCTCATCTTGGAACTGTCTTTGAGTTTTTGATGTGATTCAACTGAGATTCATTTTTTAAAGCCCACAAAAAGGATTATTTCCTCTTCTGCAAGTATACGGTTTCCTATCAGTAGCACATACAGTGCAATGATAATCACTGTGTCATGAAATATTGCCTTTTTATTTGTTTATTAATTTATTTACTGCAACAGTCTTGTAAAATTCCTGCTGAATTTATGGCCTGTTTAGTTTATGAGCCATTAGGCAGTGGTTGATCCCATTTGATTTTGTATACACACTTGCAACAGTTTCGGGAAAAAATTAAAGGTTCAAAATGATTGTCTGATAATGTTCAGAAAGTGTACTTCTTCAATATAATAATTTAATGCTGAATCTTACTGTATTACAATATCTCATACTTTATTCTTGAATCATTGGGGTCAAGAGATATAACTCAGGTAAATGGATGACTCATTAGCCCAATATTTTATTTCTCTTTTCTGCTGTATTGTCCTAGGCTGTTTTCCATAAAGCAATTATATTTGTCATATTATATTATATTTAGCAATAATTAAAATATAATTTGTCATCATGGAAAATATTCTTTTGATAGCATATAATTATTTACATAAGACAATAAGAGAAATATTTTTATGCTTACTACTGGTTTTCAAACGCTCGTTGGCAGTTAACTGGTTTTATAAATGTCGCTTTTTGTGAGCAATTAAAATGCAGAAATTCATTTGCATGCTTTCAGTTTGGGAAGAGAAAAGAAGAATGGCTTGATGTTAAATTTAAAGAGACATGATGCATTTCAAGGTAGCAAGAAAACAGTATTTTGACAGAATGAATAAATGGTAGTTTTTTTTTTATTCTGCACTTTACCAAAATTCTTCAATAGGCAAATGCAAGGTTGAAAGCAAGTCGTTCCACACAGAGGCATGAAAATCAGAAGCCAACCAAAATACAGAAAGTCACAAAAGAGACCTATTATTGTCATTGTCTTTAATCTGACACTCTGTTTAATAATTTTGTAAACTTACAGTATACAGCAAATCTGATGTATTTTTGTGATGTGCATGAATTTGATTTATAATGAATGCCCTACAAGCATACCTTGCTTTGTGTACATTTCTGAAGTGGATTTTAACATCACTCATCTTTTTGCAGTGTTACAGGTACAGTGCATTATGCCATACTTTCATTCATTTACAGCTATCTATCTTCTTTCATTACGTTAACATCTCTGATGTCTTGCTTCTGCTTTGAAGTGTCACTTTGTACTTATTCCAGTATCAATCAGTCTTAATTAAGAATCTTGTCCTCCAAGTACCCTCATTTCTTTCATTCTCAATGGATTCCACACAGTATCTTTATGCAGATTGTCTCTCAACGATCTGAGCATACAGTGGCTGTGACAAAACCAAGGCAACTTAATGGTGGAGAGCCGTTTTACTTTTTTTTTTGTTTCTCTCAGCCTTGTGGTTTTGACTTCCAAAGCCCCAGTTTCATGTGTGATGAGGTCCTTTCTGAGCCTTAATGACTGGACCTGGCCTTCTGGTAGGCTTCCATGTGCCCTTTCTCTGACCAGCCGAGCTTGATGTGGGCCCAGCATTTAGCCACACAGCCATTCTAAAGACCACAGGCTCTGGTTTGCAGTGTCTCACAGCATGCAGCCGTGAACCTCAGCTGAAATCACAGCAAATGTCTGCCTGGCATGACAGAGATCTAGGATCTTGCCACGCAGCCTGGCTGCGCTCCGTTCCCAAGATACCAGTGCTGGGGTGTGAATTTGAAAGTGCCGGACATGGAGGGGTCATTGCATTAGTGCCCCCGTGTTTCCATTCTCAGAGAAGATTTGTAATCTATTCTAGCTATTAAAACTGGGAAGTTGCCATTAAAGTAAAACGTTGTTTATTAGAAATTCATGAATGACTAAGGCCTCACAGTCTGTTTGCTAATGATGTGTCTCCTGCTTTCTTTCTTAAATTAAAGCAGTTAAGCATAAGGTCACTACTTGCTTTCACCGTTACATATAATTCATTTTTTTTCCCCCTGCTAAGACAAAAAGAGCTGTTCTTCCCTCTCCTCTTTTTGATACATTCAAATCAATTTTATTTTATCACATGTAAAAAAATCGATTTATTTTGACTGCCTTATATTTGATGTGATCATTATGTATTGTCTTGCAGTATATTTACAGAAACAGAATGGAGTCTGTTCACTTACATCCTATAAAACACGGCTTACAGTATGTCACATCGAAAAGAGAACAGAACGTACTTTTTTGCACACAGGGCCGCGGGAGTGTGGAACAAGCTACCTAGCCACGCTTGTTGTCGAAGCTCATCCTGTGGCTTCTTTCAAGTTGCAGCTGGATGAGGTCCTGGCAACCAACAACTGCAAGCTAGACATGCCGGGCTTCCCAAATATTCTTTTGTTTGTTCAAATATTCTTATTAGAACAAACACTGGTCATCATCGTGACAGATTTCTTGATTGGCACATAAAAGACTGATATCATGGACAGAAAACAAAATGAAAAAAATATCCATCTCCAAAACAGCAAGATATTTATTGTCTTCCGCCAATCACATTTGTGCCGCTGTATAGTATTTCACAAAAGCATATGAGTGGTTCCTTGTTATACCCAAGACTGGGGGGTGTATTCCATAACTTACCATTTCTTTGTAGATATTTGAGCAATTTTTCTTTTGATCTTCTTATTAGGTTCAAACACTGCATGTGTATCATAATCAGGTGTAATATTTTTGTGTTGGTATTAAAAAAGTGACAATTTCAGACTAATCAGACAGACTGATGTTTGCAATACGGGGAAGGAGAAGAAGATTACAAACTGGATATCTGGGAGTTGTACTTGTATGTCCTTGTATTCATCCCCATGGATGAAGTTTGGTTACATGTGATATTATGGAATACTTTTAAGATTAAACAAACATTTATCATACAAAGGGAAAGTTGTACTTGGGTGTATTAAGAACTATTTCAAAATTAACAAAAAAACTTCTAATAAACATCAATTCTACTAATGTGAAAATGCATGTAATACTCATGTGTACGTGACATTTTTTTTTATTTCCCCAGATCTGTGTATTGTACTTCAATCATGAACCCTTCAGGATTGTTTTGGATGAAGGCAGGATATTTTTACCAAAACTTGGCTTGGCTGCTTTTGAGGAAGTAAAAGGAATCATATTGATGCATCCCGTGTCTTTGTGGGATGTTCTCTTTGTGTGAGGTAATAACGTTTCCCCAGGGAGAAGACACTTCACTTCACAGGTTTGTTTCTATCCAGGATGCCGGGTTGCTCTGCAGAAAAGCAATCTGAGAGGTTTTGCTAAGTGTCAGAATGTCTGCATGCGAGGTTCAGAGAAGAAAGAAAAGTTACCACATAATGAGTGTTTCAGGTCTGCATGAATATTACCAACATGTGGGCAGCACAAGAAATTGTCCATGAGAACCTAAAGTTACCCCTCTGAACAGATAGTCTGGAAGGGGTGTGGTGGAATAGGGCCGTTTATCCTGCTATGACTGGAGACTTATTCAGGTCTTCAAAGAACATGTTAATGTAACGCTTACCTCATGTGTTTTGACTGGAGATTGCATAGAGCTGTTTTTCAGACACCAGCAAGTTGCCCTTTCTTGCCAAGAAAGCAATGTACAGTATATACTGTCATGGAGAGAGGGGCTTGGATTTCCTACAGCAACAGAATATCCCAGTGCTTTTGGTTTTTACCAGCACTTTTGTTTTTTTGCCCAGCATGGCACTTTTTATAAATGTCTGAGAAAAAAGTCAACTGTAACGTCATATGCCACACCTTTGGTATCTCCTGGTTGAAGGGGAAGATATTAACCCAAACTATTATACAGACAACTACAGTAAATTGATCAATGGAGTGCTCCTGTGTGGCCTCTTTTCCTTATATTAGTAATTATACTATTACAACAGGAGTATATTCTTGATGACAGAAATTATACAGATCTGATACACTTATGTCCTACAAAACACATCTTCTTCATTGTGACCAGCAAAAGTAAAGTCTGTTTGGAACTTAATAGCAATAATTCTTGAAATGCATATTAAAAAAAATGTAGTGTTTTTAAAATCAAGGTGACCTTCCCTATCATGTACAACTGGACCAGATACAAAACGTAAAACTAAACTTAAATTTTGACAGCACAAGTTTTTACATAGATGGTTTGCCATTGACTCTGACAAGCTCCATGAATGCAGATGAAAATTCCAAAAAATTCCAAAAAAAAATGGATTGTTATAAAATTAAATCTGGGTTAAAATACATTTCTTTCATTTAAAAAATAATGTTGAAATATGCTTCTTAATATCTCCTGACATGCCAAATACAGTAGAGTTCATATCTAGCTCTGCCTGTCCTCTGAAAATCTTATCTTTTTCATCCATCCACTTTCAAACCACTTCATCCAATTCAGTGTTATGGGGGAGACAGAGGCTATCCCAGCAGGCAATGGGCACATTGCAGGATTCACCCTCACAGGGCACACACAGGCACACACAGACACACACAGACACACACTCTCACACCAGGGGCTAGTTTTTTCAGGACTCAATTAACCTACCAGTATGTTTTCAGACCCTGGGAAGAAACCAGAGCACCCAGAGGAAATCCATGTAAACTTGAGGAGAACATGCAGATTCCATGCAGAGAGCACCACTGGTCCAGACTTGAACCCAGTGTTTCAGTGCTGTGAGGCAGCAATGCTAACCACTGCACCACCATGCCACCCCTAATCTTATCCTTTGCACAATGTAATTTAGCCCTTTTACACAGCACACTCAAGCTGTGAGGGCAATGGATGGTCTGTGCAGTCTTAGTTGCACCATAACCTACGATGTTTTTTTGAATATACCAAAACATTTAGTCAAGAAGAAATGAAAACACAAAGCCCTGTTCTGAATGCTCCAGCCCTGTAAATCTTTGCTGTGCTATGCTCTTAAGCAAAAATAAATCTATTTTTTACCAACTGCATGTTTAAAAAAAAAAAGATCTAAATTGACTAACACTGTATTATCAGTATTATAATGGAAATCCATACAAGGAACAAATATTTAGAGTGGGGAAATAGCCTATGATAGAAGACAGGGACTGGGGTGGAGCCGTGCTGATTAAGTGATTGGAACCATTCTGTTACTAAAATGCTTTCTTCAATCCCAAAGATAACATCATCCTTAGCTTTATCTCTGTTCTTGAACTTCTTTTAAACATTCCCCTCTGCTCTCTCTTCATTACATACTGTCCTCCTCCTTTGGCATCCAGTTTCATTACTGGGACTTATCTCATACATCCTTCCTTTCTGTCACTCTGTTTATTGTGTGGCAGGGATTTTAAGATTAGCTGTTCCCACATACTCTTAACACCAACGTATAATGAAGCATTCCTCATCCCAGTACTGGCCGGCATTTTGCTAGGAACTAAATATTTATTTATAGTTGAAGTAAATTAATTATGCTATCTGCTAAAGATAGGAGTGGTGTATGTCTAATATGATATGGCATATCTGGCATGGATTTTTTCATGCTATAATTCCACAGTAAATATCATCTTTATTTAAAATACATTCAGGTCAGATTATTTCCACGCTGTGTGTGTTGTGGGAAAGAAAGCTTCTTTTTAAATTACTGATATATATAAAAAAGGTGTATTGAAGTAACAAAAATAGAGTAACCAGGCTGAACTATGCACTTGCCAAACACAAGCACCCTGTCCTTTTAGGAAAAGCAGCAATACAATTCCGTGTTAAAGGATGACATTAATATTTTATCCTCCACAATGGCACAGTTGAATTACAGTACAGTAGTAAGTATATAATGCCCATTGCCAGTTGTGTAGTTATTAATTCACTTCTAAATCTAAGCATTAAACACTGAGATGTAGCAAAAAAACACCTCAGAGTAGAAATTATTTTTATATTATTTATATTTATACAGTAGGTGAAGTTTGTAAAGTGATCACTACTGAAATAAATCTGTATAAATTAGTACTATTTATACTGGAGAAGTTATTCCAGCACTGTTTTCTTTAAATTCTTAGAATATTTCTTGATGATCAATCTATTGGTTCTGGCATAACTGTTAATGTTTGTAACATCTTTAATAGAGTAGTGCCTATGCAGTAGATGAGTTGCATCTCTTAATAATTGCTTCTTTTAATAATAATTCCTTTCACTTACAGTATATAACGCTTTTCTGGACAATCTACTCAAAGCACTTTACAGGTAATGGGGACTCCCCTCCACCACCACCAACGTGCAGCCTGTCACGGACGTCCAAAGGGACTAACCGTGGAGAGCAGCGAGACGGGAAAAAGGCCCGGGCTCGTTAGTGCAAAGAGTTCAGGAATGCCATACAGAAACCTATGCCCTCAGGGAGCGGACGTGGGGCGACCTGGTGCTAGGCGGGTCTCAGGACATCCGAACGTCAATGCTGAGCGAGGGCAGAGTGCAAGACCCGGAAATATATAGCCCAAGGGAAAGAGAGGGACCGGAAGGACAGCAGGCAGGAAACTAGGGACAGGACAGAGAAAGAGCGCCCTCTGGCTGCAGAGGGCGTGACACAGCCCCCACCTGGATGATGCGATGGCAGCCATAGTGCACCAGCACGCTCACCACACATCAGCTATCAGTGGGGTGGAGAACAGAGTGATGAAGCCAGTTCAGAGATGGGGATTATTAGGAGGCCATGATCGGTAAAGGCCAACGGGAAATTTGGCCAGGATTCTTTTTAAGAAACATCCTGGGATTTTTCAGGATTTCGGTTTTATATCTCATCAGAAGGATGGCACCTTTTTTAAGTATAGTGTCCACATATCTATACTGGGGCATTAGAACCCATATAGATTGCAGGGTGAGCACCCCCTACTGGCCCCTCTAATACCTCTTCCAGCAGCAACTTTGGTTTTTCTCTGGAGGTCTCCCATCCAGGTACTGGCCAGGCTCACACCCACTGAGCTTTCATGCATACTTTGTAAAGATGTTTGGGTTTTTTTTTACATGGTGTTTTCCTAAAGAGTCTTCATGCATCTAAGAAAAAACACAAATGTACTGCATGGTGTTTCCAAAGGAATCCTCATGTTGATGTAATGAAAAGGTTGTTTTTCCATTGTTTTATTTCCTGTGTGAAGCAAAAGTTCTAATGAGAAGTAATTTGGGGCGAAGTTTTAATAACATTTAACTGGCAACACAATCCTAAAATAAGACAGATTGCACTGTGAATGTAAATATTCTCCTATGATTCAAAAAATCAACCGTACTGATTACTGATACTGATTTATCACCATACTTATATACAGTATCACCACACTGAGAGTGATAACTATCACTTTTAGCTATGTGACATGCTTCACAGATACCTGTACAGCATTTACAAAATATGTCAAATTTTCTGACCTCTTCCCTCTTTATTTTGACAATGTAAACACCAGAGAATCAGCGCTGAGCAAAGTTTATCGTATGAATATCCCATGTGCTTTTCCGGATGAGGACTTTATCTGTACACAGCTGGATATACAATACCACTTGCCATTTTATTACAGGCATGAAATACATGGTGTATGAACAAAAATGGTGTACAAACAAAGACCCATGAAAACAAAAACGTATGAAAGGCTTCTGCTTTTGATGGGTGTGATAGCTTTGCAGTTAGTACAGCTGTTTCACGTCTCTTGGGCTCAAACAAAGACATGTTTCTGGTATGGGGTGCTGTCTGCATGGAGTGTGCATGATCTCCATCATTGTCTAGTTATTCTCCACCTTCCAGATATGTTGGCTCAGCTGAGTTAATAGTTGTCTGTGAACTGAGCTCATGTTAGATGTTCTTTGCTCTGTATGCGAGGTGTTCTTCATGCATTTTCTAAACATGCATCCAGTCTTGCATGGTAATATAAACACACACATAAACTTTTTATACCTCTGATTTTTAAAATGCCTTCAGTGAACTCAAACTTACAAAACATCTGACAACTTATCAATTGCAACAGGTGCATCTGCAAATATTTGCCCATGATTTTACCTTATAGGACAGCACTGTGGCATGGCAGAAATCTCTTCCATCACACAAGTGTCTCTAAATTGTGTGCTTGAGCCCTGCAATGGACTGGCATCATATCCAGGGTGTAGACTCACATTGTACCCTGTGGTTCTAGACTAAACTCTGGGTTGCCATGCATCTCGCTAGGTATAAATACTTTTCTGGTAGAGGATGAATGTGTGGTTTTTAATTAAAATAAATTAATACAATTTAACTGCAAACATATTGTTTGAAATACTACCACAAAGCAGATAGTTTTAGTTAATTAGTGCTTTCTTGCATGTGTTACATTACTGTAGATGATATATTTGTGCTTATAATATTAAAGAACAACTACTGGACATGCAAAGTGCTTAATGTCCATTGCTAGCTTTAATTTATTAAAATGCTTTAAATATATTTTATTAGATCTTACAAAAACAATACTGTACTTATATCACAGTGTTTTTAAACAGAATATATTCCAACATATTTTAGACAGTTTCTGATACAGTGCCTTTAAAGTGGTCACAAATCTAACTAAAATCTAAAGAGCTGTTAACTGATGCAACGAGGGAGATAATTCCACAACATTCACCTGGGTTTTAAACTACTGTAAGTCAATAAAAATATTACTAAAGTTACTTAATTAAGATAGTTTCGAATTATTATTAGCGTTTTTAATTCTGTTATTTCTTATGATGCTTCATGAATTGTAATATTAAGGATAAACCAGTTATGCTCTCTTGTGACTTTGTTATTGCAGAAAACAATCAAGTTTCTTCAATAAATCATTTTCATGTCACATAACTGTTTTGGTGTCGTTTTTAATCAGCAGCTCATCATCGTGTGTCTTCGCTAAAAAGCATAATTGCATCATTCAACATCCAGGTTAAGAGGGGGCTAAAGAAATTAACAGTATTTTTTATTGAACATTTCCCAGTTGTTTTAATAACCCATCTTAGACCCATGATCTAATCTGTATGAACAGTGCAAGTAATTAAAGTTAAAATTAATTACTGCCAGTGCTGATATTCTAATAACAGCTTTGAATTTAGTAGCAGGAAGTTGATATTTTGTCATCCGTGTTTTATCTCCAGTGACTGTGTGCGATTGTCTGTACTTACAGATTATTAAAGCAGTCAGGAAGAGAGCAGGAAATGGCAGATAAAGAAGGAAACCTTCCCTCTCCAGTTCTCTTGACCAGAACGCTCCTGACAGATTTTTTTTTCTTTTTACAGAGATTCCTTTATCGTGACAATATTTATAAAGAATGTATTAAGAATGGGAATGGCTTCTCAATGATTCTGATAGAAATTCTACAACTGTTCATTAGTGAGTAAGATAATGTTCTCTTTTCCTCCTTTGGGATCTCAGTTAACACCAAAAGCATTAACTGCGCTATAACAGACTTTATTTAAGTGACACCGCCTAAGTGTAGCTTTAAATGCCAAAGCTTAAAGTCACTAGCACTTCAAATTAAACTCTGAATACCAAAAGAAATGGAACAAAGTGAAACGCCTACACACCATTTAACACCTACAGTATAACCAGTACTAAATGCCGATGGTCTGCATTTAAGTTCTATATCAGGGTGATTTTATTTTGTTATATTACTACATTTTACAGTAAATTACAGTCTCAAGCAAAGAGGGCTACACCAGAAGAGGTTGAACTTAATGCAAATCACACTGCTGGTGCCCTGTGACAGACACTACTGCTATTACAAAGACCCATTTTCAAGACGGATAGGATATTGATACAGTATTTTTCAGCATCATTTCATCTTATAAATAAAGCTCTTCGTGTTTGTATGTCAGTCCTTAATTCAAAAACAGCTCCACTGATTGTTGCCAGATCCGGCACATAGATGCAGATGGACAGGAGGAATGTTTTAGAAAAGAAATGTTCTGGATCAGTGCACATACACAGTGTGTTTTTTATGTTTTTTTATGAGCAAAATTCCGGCATTCTTAAATCTCCAGTGCTAACTGATGACTTGATCTTCTTGCTTGTTTAGACTTTGGGTAAATTTTTTATGCATTCAGTTCTGAGCTTCAAAAATACCCAACTTCAAAGGTAGTGTATCTAAACTCTTCAGCATGCAGCCTCTTTTCCAGAATCATGCATGCACATATTTTTTGTGAAAAATTCATGCATTACAGTTACATTATAGTAATAAAAAACTGACAGAAACTGCACCAAATTTGGCAAACAGGCACAGGATGGCTTATTAATTTAAAGCAATTTCTTTATTTTTTCTTAACACAAAATAAAATGACTCAAAATGACCTTTTAAAAACATTTTAAAATGTTGTTTTTCCCTTAAGCACACAATATGAAGAAGCCTCTGTCTCAATTACTTGTAGTAGTTCATCCAATATCAAGCTCCACCTTACTAATAAACGATCTTTAATAAATGATCTTTAGTTTTACCTCAGCACTGTCCAAATCTACAGTACCAAGGCTTCGTTTCTTGAATAACAATATCCTGTTCTACAACCCCAAAAGAAAGCTGGTTTTACCACATACTGTAACGGGAAATGTCCATTTCATTTAGCTCAGCCAAAGAAAGTTTAGTGCCACACAGATTCCTCCCTCATTTTCTAAAACATTTGTAAGGCGATTTCAGCATGAAGAAGATGAGCTGTTTCATGAGTCCCCTAGACTATGAGACAGGCTTAGAAACTCGGCAGGATCAGTGTGAGAAGGACGTACAATCAGAACCGAAGCCATCTGGGCTTATCTGCCCTTTCACAACTGGTTTAGTCTTTTGAGGGCTTCCTTCAGCAGCTTTGCTGAAAGATATAAAGCTTTTGCATGGCTTGAGAAGTTGAACTTTGATAAGTCCACCCAAAGTTTTGTCCTCCCATTGAGGGAAAACGATTTGTTCGCAAAAACAAAACACTACAAAGGTTTTAGTCATTACTTTTAGAATACTTCAGCAACAACTCTATTTTTTAACTCTGCAACTCAGACTTAAAAGGTCATTAAAGCTAAAAGCAGAGGACGAGCATGATCAATACAATAAACAGACTGATAAACAGACTTCTATATACACAGAAGAGAACAAAGAACAGTTACCAAAAACATTAGATTTCTACTGCAGTTCTGGAAGCATGCTTGGGTTAGACAATAACACTTCTTGTTTATAGGTGAAAGGCAATCACTGACTGCTTATCACAATCATTCACTTGAAGGACTATTTTATTTGTGGGCCAAAACTCAGGGAATGATAGTCCCTAATTTTGAGGTACTGTACATAAGTCTTTTATGACACTAACATGTAATACTGCATTGTGAAAAGCTGATTCATATATTTTCAGTTCTTCTTATTTTGTTATATAATGGTATTTTCAGGTGTTACAAAGCACAAAAACTTTGATAGATTTGGTGAGTGTTGACTCAAATTTCAGGATCAGAGTTTGCTGGTAGGGAGGATGTAGCTTGGTAGGGAGGGCCAAATTAAATGAGGCAGAGAAGGACAGCATTATTGATAAAGCATAATTTACACATTTCATTTCTGACAAACCAAACTAGACCTTATAAGACGAGTGTAAATAATAAAGGTGCAGTATGTGCTAGAATGTAGATCACATTAAAAAAATCCATGAAATGTAAAACCAGTTCAATTTTTACCTATTAAAAATGGAGTATAAGGCCTATTCAAAAGTCTTCTCTGGCACTGAAGTGGGAGGGGAGTGAGAAGTCACATCTTTCTAGATTAGTGAGGGACTTGAAGCGAGTTCATTTAACACTCAAAAGAAAAGCTAACGTTTGTTTTCATTTCTGGTTGTTTATAAGTGGAAGTTACAGTTCTGTTTTCCATAGCTTACATGCCTTGGTAAGCCTGTTTCCCGAGAAAACCCCTCATTTCAAGAGCCCCAACACCATGCACCCCAAACATGGTGTCTCAGAACAAGTTTCTGAGCTACCAGCATGCGTGTACCCTCAGCAGTCTTGTTCTTCACACCCTGAGTGCATCTCCAGTTAGTCAAAAACCTCAGAAACCCACTTGCATATCTTGTTTTCTTACACATGCTGATTTGGTGTCTAGGTCCCACACTAAACTGAGCCAAGCCCCAGACAAAAAACAACACATATTATCCAAAACTGAAATGCAATATTCCATTTGTCAGAAAATTGTTTTTTTAGTCCAAGAATTTGCTACATGTTTGCCAAAATAAATGGGTGGCTGAAAAAAAAAATGTCAATGCACAAAATTGAGAGCATGTGTTGTTTGGTACTCATGAAGGTGCTGCCATAGATAATTTAAAACACATACAGGTACCATATATAATCAAAACACTTTGAGCTTCTATCTACCCAGATTTTAACATTTTAGATTAGATTTAGCAAACGTCACTTTATAAATGCATACTAAACATGTTATAAACTCTAAGTTATACATGAATAAAAACATATATTCATGACAATAATTGTTGATAATTATATAATAAATAATTTAGTAGAGGTCAATTGCTATAAGGTTGTTGTTGACCGACAATCTATAATGCTACACCTAGTATACAGCAGTTCGTAATAGAAAATATAAATAACCTCATTTGACAAATAACACACAAAAAATGTTACTTTGTCATTATTTATTTAACAAAAAATCTACAGGCATTCAACATCATTGTGTGAAAAAGCAAGTGTACCCTTATATCTGCCATCTCAGTTAAGAGGGTATGTAGAATCAGGTGCACCAAAACATGTGCAATTGATTAGTTGATCATCAGGAAGTTGGCATACCTGTGGGAATGCCAGTTCACGCAGCACCACTGTCACTAAGATTTCGTTACCACAGCAACTCACTGAGTCTCCACTTGGCCTGCCAATTCATAGGTCGCCGTGGAAACAAAATCGGGATGATTATCGAAACCACAAGCTAGCTATTATACATTACCTCATTCCGGCGGGTATTTGCCTCCATCAGTAACAACATCACTTGTTCAGTCATTGAGTCTTTTCTTGTGTCTCAGTGTATCTTGTGGTTTGTTAAAGAGTTCCTCAGGTTTTCAACTACAGCTGCATCTCAACCATTCTGTGGATCTTCTATGTACTGACCCGGCCTGTTCAACCTCGATGTCTCCTGGCTGCTCGCACTGTCTGGTCTGTGCAGTGAATCCGACGAAAGTGACTCCATCTCTATGTAACATCAGAAACTTTGTTTAATTGGTCTTAAGATTTGTGATGATACATCATGCCCAGATCAAAAGAAAACTGTGACAGTCTTAGAGAAGGAATTGTTGCTATTAATCAGTCTGTGACGGGTTACAAAGTCATATCTAAATAATATGAAGTCCATCATTCACTGATAAGAAAGATCATTTACAGATGGAGAGAAAATTCAAGACTGTTGCCAATCTTCCCAGGAGAGGCCATCCTACCAAATTCTCTCCAAGAATTGGCTGTACATGTAGGTATTGTATTGACTGCTCCTAAAAGTCTCAAAGAAACCCAAGTTTACACAGGGATCTACAGGCCTCTCTCACTATGGTAAATGTTACAGTTCATGAGTCCACCATCATGTAAAGATAGAAAAAGAATTGCTTTGAAGGTAGAATAGCCGGGATGAATCCCCTGCTAACTAAGGAGAACACTGCTGCATGGCTTAAGTTTGAAAAACAGCAACTGAATGAAAAACAAGACGTTTCAAAAATGTGCTCTGGACAGATGAGCAAAAATTGGAGTTGTTCAGTAAAACTCAAACAATGTCTTTAACCAGAAGAATATCATACCAGTCATCAATGTTATCTTGTCTTATGGGCGGTGTGGTGGCTCTGTGCCTGTGGCTGGAAGGTTGCCGGTTAGTATCCCGCGGCCGGCAGAGGAATTCAACTTTTGTAAGTTTTTTATTGTCAGATGCTGTTAGTTTGATCTACTATTAGGATTTGGTGAGGACTGGGTGAAGGAAAATATGTCTAAATATGTTAAAACACAAAATATTAAGGGTATTTACTTTTTCAGCTCACTTTGTCTGTTTGTGAAGTAGTCACTTTTGTGCAAAAACTGAATTGGACATGAAAGCTTAGCGAGCGACTTCCAGGATCTTTACCTACATACAGTATCTAATGCTGCTCAATGACAAAGGTAGGCAGCATTCAAAACAATTTGCCTACTCAGAAAGGTTGTTTGAATAGATACTCTTAAAAACCCTGTGCATTCAGGAGATAGTACTTGGGTAAACGAAGGATTATATATTATGCAGCAACTCATTAGGATCTGATGAAATTACCCCCACTTTTACACAAGAGATCCCAGTAGCATATTACTTTTGCAGATTTTCAGAGGAACTTGTTATGGAGACATTGAACATCACATGCACAGTTCAAGTTTATCACAGTCATAAGCCTGTCTGTGTTATTGTGGTCATTGGGATTGGTAGGTATTCAGGCTTACTATTCTCAAATTCCTCTAGTCTTCATTGTCTTTCCCTTGTTTTTTTTTGCCATAGACAGTTCTCTAAAAGCAGGGCCAACACTATAATCAAAGAAATTCTTCAAGATTCATTTAGTATTGTCATGGAATGTGTGTCCACAATATTGTGTAGTTTTGTGCTATCGTGTTCTGCATTTACTTTTAAAATAGGAAAGGAATGAAATAATTCTAAATTATTGTTTGCAAACTGTGATAATTGTAAAGGTTTTGATCATCCTGAAAGCCAGCACCAATGCATGCTACATTAACCACCATTTGAAACAAAACTTTTAAAATATGTCTTTTTTGTCCGTTAAACATCTCACTATATTACTGTCTTTTTTAAAACTCATTTACGATGTTGCCCTGCAGCTTCAAACGGGGTTTGTAACGAAAGTTTGAGAGGGATAACAACAACCAAGTTCAATCAGACTCGGCCGTCAGTAATCAGTAATCACTCCCGATGTCATTTTCTCTCTTAAAACACCATAAATACTGAATGTGATCCCCTTCTCTTCTCTTTTGCATCCCACCTCCACCCCATCACTACCTCTACAGCTACCCATTGGTCAGCATTCTCATCCTCTGGCCAGGAGGTCAGCCCTCAGCCACATTTTTACTGAACACCCTACAGTGCTTTCAGAACACTTTTTTCTTGGGTGCTGTTATTCCTAGTAAATTATAGTATGGGGCAGTGTGGTGTAGTGGATTCAAGTCTCTGCTGCAGAAACTGCTGTCATTCATACCTGGAGTGAGATACTCATTGCTGAAGTGCACACAGCAATAAGAATAAGGACCAGCATTTCTTGTGATGGACTGGTGTCCTTTCTGGATGAAGTGCTCTCAATATAGTTTCAATCTCCTGTACTGTAATTTCATGGAAACTAGGACAGATGAACTGATGTGGCTTGAAAATGGAACTTACTTGCCATAATAGAATACTGCTACTACTACATCTTATAATAATTATTAATGACAACAGCAACTGTGGGTCTTCATCTTTAAACTTTTTTTAACACAGTTATATAACACATAGATTTATATGAGATTCTGATGGAACTGACTGAGCAGCAGTTCCATCCCACAGCTAATAAATTATTTAAAAAATAAAACAGCAGTAGTCCACAACAGCCGAAGAGAAGAGCAGGGATGGCACTATTCATTTAATGCCTTATTTAGAAACGGTGTACTGTCAATTTCTATTACAAGAGCATGAATTTTGTGTACCTTAATGGAGTGGAAGTTCCTCTTCTTGAGAAACACTCACCTAAAACACATCATGTCAAGGATTTGGTCATCAGCGTTAGATAACAACTCAAATGTGCGATTCAGGGATTGCTGTCCGGCAAATGTGATTCATAGTTCTGTATAATTTAGTGTCTCCTTTTGTGTGACAGATAATCTTGGCAGTGGAAACTGTTTTTTTTTTTCTGAAGAGCTAGAATCTGTGCTGTCTTGCGTTTTGAGTTTTAACACAAATGTTAATGATTTATTTCACTCGTCTCTGCACTCCCACCATACGGTTTATGATCAAACAGTGTTCTTGGCTGTCTTCCTCATCTCAGAAACGTAGGCTATGCACAAAGGTCTTTCTGTGTGACAGTGTTCTGTTCCTTTATGGCTCTTTTGTATTTATTTTTATTAGACACAGCCTCGTATGCACCCATGGATAGATCTTCTGTGCTAAGTACTGTACTGTAGATGAGACACTGTTTTTGCTGGGTAGCAGATTCACATTTGTTAAATGTTATGTGAGGTGATTAGAGCATCTCTGATCATAGCTGTGAGGACAGATGGAGAGGCTGAGGACATTCTGGAGAGGCTATGGTAATTAGAACTAAAACGAGTGAAAATAGCAGTGCAGAAGCCAGGAGATTTGAAAAAAAAAGTCTTAACTAACATTACTGCAGTGGCATAATTACAGCTCATAACTGTAGGCCTACATTATTGCTCCATTTCAAAGTTTTTTTCTTCCCAGGTGATGTCAATGGGTTTTAAATAATTAAATCTTTGTTGTCTGCACTCCATAAAATACACATAGCCT
Source organism: Atractosteus spatula (assembly GCF_055471065.1). Classification (NCBI taxonomy): domain Eukaryota; kingdom Metazoa; phylum Chordata; class Actinopteri; order Semionotiformes; family Lepisosteidae; genus Atractosteus; species Atractosteus spatula. Next base: position 37,086,377 of record NC_142717.1, on the reverse strand, counting down.
TTGTCTCAATATTTTAAGCAAATGTTTTACACAATTCAAAACAATTATGGGGAAACAGAATGCTAAGCTCCCAGAAGTTAGGAAGTCTTGGGTGTTACTCTTTTAAAAATGTGTCCAGGTTTCAGCAGTATGGGCTGAGGTTATCTGCAAAGCTGCTTGTGATGTGAAGCAGGCAGGAGATTCTTTATGATGTGGTGTGTATTGGTTATTCACCCACTGTGATGGTAGCACTTTTATATTTCGGTGCCACTACATTATTCTGTAACACAATTCTGTAAAACGGTGGAGATACTGCATGTACAAAAACCATTAAGATGTTTAAACTGGGTTAACACATAGGTGTGAAGATTCACAAAGCAAATAAAGTGCACCTAATTAGGTGTTTACTATAATTTTCACAAGTTCCAAAGGGATATTATGTGAATTATGAAATACATGCCGTATTCACTGGGGATACATTCCTGAACTGTCCGTAGATAACGAAAAATGTGTCTACTGAGAAAAAGCTGTGCTACACAATCTTTATATACAGTTGATATACACCTAATACACTGTGTGAATCAAAATAAATATGCCAAATAACAAAATAACAAATGACCAAAATAACATGATAGAAAATAAATACAGTACTGGCGTTTTCTATTAGACAAAAGGAATATTATTGAAATGAACATGAAAAGCATACACTTACTTTGTGGGCACTGAGTACAGCAATCGTCAGGGAGATGTGATGAAGCAGGAGAAAGGTGATAGGTAATGCGGATGAAAACATGTGCACTAAATTTTGAATTGTGTCCTGGAGAAGCTTCTAAGAAGGTCTGAGAAGCCTCAGGCCTCTCAGAATATTCTTGAAGCTTTGAAACTGCCTCTCATGCCAGGCTTGGCCTGACACCATGAAAACCCAAAACTGCAGATGAACCAACCGCTGATAAGGAGGAGGGGGTGGGTAGTGTTTTCTTCTAGCACTATATTATTTTTTAGATTATGCAGTGTCTTATATAAATATTTGTTTAGTTAAATAAATTAAATAAAATTGTCTTTCTGCTATTTCTTTAAACATTTTTAAAAAGTTGCTAAGACATTCATACCGATTGTATGCACCAATATAATTCAATAATAGGAGTATACTATTATAGAATAACTTTACTTTCCTCTTTGACAGTCAAAGACACTAAAAACTATATATATATCTACAGGCCTAATGCGTAATGTTTAATATAGACAAGGCAACTTTATTTTTTGCTGAATTTGTAACTTATTTTTTTCCCTTAAGTTAAATATACCCACGATTTCCTAAATTAATTCTCTTATGAATTAAGCATACATTTTGTAACTTGGACACTTCAACATTTACAAGAAAATGTAAATATAAAACAAAGCTGTACCTAAAACACTAATTAAAATGTGTCCATGTAACATATGGTTCTCTCTGTGTATGATTTGTTTAGGAGTTACTTAATTATTTCATGCAAATAATCCTAATTCTTTTTGTTTAAGTGACCAATATTGAGTTGTATTTAGAAGTTGATATGTGAATAGCTCAATTATAAGTAGAAAGGAGGGACTAAGTACAAAATGACCTGGAGTAATATCATGAAACAATGTCTTCTCTTGTACAGTGGGCATGAGTGCTCCCCTGTTTTGAAAAGCTCACACATAGTATCATGGCCAACAAGAAATAATAATTAAGTGGTAACAGATTATATTGAAGTTCTTATTTATCATTCAAATGAATTAATAATAGCTTTTGAAATGATGTGATATGTCGGACTTTATACATTTCCAAAAGGGGTCTTCGTTCGCATTTTATAAGCTAGAGAGCTGCCTAATTTTCATATATGATTAATTAGTTTGTCACCCGTCAATCTCCCTTACCATGAAATAGCCATACAGAGTAAAGCCTGCAGGTTGTTATTGAAATTATTAGCATTCAAACCCCACGGGGCACATGATAATGAGGGTACACTGAGAGTTAACAATTCACATTAAATTTTAATGCATTCCTAAATTAATTAAGCTCATTTATAAACATCCAAGACTTTCCCTTCACTCAGAATCTGACCTAACAATAGCGTATTAATGTTTTATGTTAGAGGCATAACATATTTAAATGTCATTAACACATTAACAGCAAGATAAACATACCCGAACATTCTATTAGCAGTTGTGGATGCCTTTGCAAAAAGATTCATTACTGACCCTATTTTAGACTAACCATTCATTAAAAAAAATCTCTTTTACGTTTTCATCAATGTAATTAATACTGAAAAAAGTAAAGGAGCAGTCAGAATGCATCAAAGGGATCCCTTTCAAAGAGACATGAAGATTCTTGTTTAACTTAAAACAAGGTGTTGAAAATTGGTTGTGGATTAAAACACACAAGCTACTGTATTAATACCATATATACAGTATTTCTGGGGTAATAAGGGACATTTAATGATCACATTGTGACTTAAAGTACATTTCATTTTAATATCATGTGCTGTTTCGTATGTAATTTTCATTAAAAATTTGGTTGCATTGTGAAGTGTTATTTTTATATCTTCTTTTATAGGTACTGTAGTTCGATTTCTGCAGGAGTCAGTGTTGCAAAGACCTTGCTTAGAGCTGCAATGAAGTAGTTTTGTAATTACATTAATCGGTCGATCACTGTGTCCAAAATCCTGTGAAGACTGTAGTGCAGTCGCAGTTTCTGTTGACACAATTTCCAAAATACCACCTGCATTTAAAACTAACATTTAAGACACATTCTGCAATTTGTAAAGAAAAAGGGATTTAGTCCATTTCTTTTCCACGTGGGTCTTAAAAATCAACTCTAAGGCCCTTAGAGATCTGTGCAGCTAACTCACACTTGAAGTCAATTTGGTAACATTGGTGTGGATTCAACACATAAGCTGTAAACAGCTTGGTTATCACTGTGTCCGAAAAACACATTTATTAATAAGACATCTTTAAATGGTTAAATTCAAGAACAAAAAGCCACATACGAATGCAAATTGAGGAGTGAGCTCAATTTGGGGACACTTGACATTGAGTATAGGAGGCAGTGTTACAGAGCAAACAGAAGCCTTATGAGCAAAACAAAATGTATTCACTGAACCACAATCATTATTATCGCTCCTGATATGCACCAGTAACAGAAGACGCGCCTCATCTGTGGTGGTTTGAGGTATCTGGGCCTCTGTGGGAGTTCTGCTCTGGCACCCTGTCTTGTCTGCATCCATCCCAGTGCTTTTTTTGTCTTTGATGACTGGAATTCTTTAGGAGGAGATATTTGCATATGTATAAAATATTATTCAGAATTATGTACTAGAACGCAGTCATTTTCAGAAAAGACCTTGAACATGTAAACGGACATCAGAACAACATGAACAGGAATGGCCACAAGTGTTTGAAATAATTAAGACAATCCATTTGTAATTTTAATCCCAACGACATATTCACATATCAGTTACGGAAGCAGAATGAATGAATTATTGCCTTTGGCTTTGCTAAAAGTGCTGATTGTTGATTTTAGCTGTTCTAAAATGGGTGATTGCATGAACAGATAGTCTTAGGTTTACACACTTGTTAAGAGCTATAAGACTTAATGCACTCGCACAATGAAGATAAAGCATGCTTCATTTGTTGTAAATTATCAAGTTAATATCCTTGCACAGATTTGTGAATTAAAAACCAATTCCTAATATGATTCAGTTCATGCTTCAGAAAAAAAGCGCTTCACACTGTGCTGAATTGCTATACAATACATTCCTTGCTTGAAAACAATTTTTTAAGCTCTGAAACACTTAAGTCAATTAAAAAAAGAGTCAGTAAATTACATTTCTCTTTCCAAGGCATTGTACCTCACAGTCTAGGTGGTGTTGAAAGATATGCAGGTTATTTCTATAAAGGTGTTGCATCTCAGGCCATCAGGTGTCAGTATTTTGTTGAGTCTTTGGCAAAATGTAATTGTCTCTATGAAAGATTTGAAAATTCCACACATAATGGTGCATCTGCTAAATTTGCTTCATAAGCTGAGTTACTAGTATCATTACAATGCCTTAAATCATAGTTTAAAAAGATAAATATTTAAATTCAATTAAAAAAATATTTAGTATTGTGAGGATATGTACATTACACAGCAGGAGATCTCTCTGTCTAGTTAGCTTGTGACAGAAAAATAGGCATTTATAGGCATCATATAAGCATTTATTTATAAAACAGAACCCTGAATGTTTCTGTATATGCAATAAAGTCTTGACAGACCTTCATGAATAGCTTATGAATATACAGTAAGAAGGTCATCATTGGTGCTTAATGTTCTGCTTTGCAAACACGCACATAATTAATCTAATGCAAATCAGGCAGTAGTGCAGTTCACACATCTGTTGGTTTCACCCAGGTAAATCCTCATTTAAAGGGACCATTGAATTTACTATGTTAGGCTATATAATTTTTAGGGTGAGAAAGGGCATGTGAATTCAAAACTGGTAAAATGCAACTCAGGGTTTTTTCCAGTGGTTTAGTCAACAAGGGAGCTCGCTGTAAGAGGAGGCTGAGCTCCAGGGCCCAGTTGTCACCAGCTGAAGCCTGGGTCATGCCACTAGGTGACTGTGGCACTCTGCCAGTTGTGCTAGTCAGCCACTATGCTCTTAGAGAAACAAGCTCTACCAATGTTGTGGGTGCATCCCCTCTCCGATCACCGCTAGCCTTCTTGTCGGTTTGGTTTGACTGCATGTCAAAAAGATGAGAGACCCAATGGGCAGGTTTAACAATGTCATTGTGTTTCAAGCAAGAGGAGAACGTGGAATACAACCAAAAATGTTAAATTAGTGTTTATTAGAGAGGCACGGTTGCATAGAGAGTTTGTACTGTATGTTCTCTCCATGTTCACATGGGTTTCTGCCAGGTGCTCCAGATTCCTCCCACAGTCCAAAGACATACTGGTAGGTTAATTGGCTTCTTGGCCGATTGGCCCAGGGTATGCCTGTGTGTGTGCGTGTCTGTGTTTATGTCTGTGTGTGCCCTGCGATGGACTGGTATCATGTCCAGGGTTCACTCTGCTTTGCACTCATTGTCTGGCTTCCCCACAGCCCAGAATTGGATAAAGCAGTTAGAAAGTGGATGGATGAATCAGTGGATAACATGAAAGAATAAGAAACATTTTTTTTATTCTAGTATTTGCATGCATACAGTATCACAGACGAACCATTTTTCATGTTGCAGAAATTCATGCTTCCGTCTAAAGAGGAGATATCTTTTCATGATGTGCATAACTAAACATATACCAAATAGCTCTTTGCATTCTATTTTTATTTTGAAAAGAGTGTCTATGTGATATCACTAAAAGATTATTTGTACACCTTGTTTAATAAACTTGACCTAAGGTATTAGATCAGGAATTTCCCTCCTACACAAAACATAACAATGTTATCCACTTCAGAATGTTGACAGCATTAATATTGTTTTATTTTCTTGAATAATAGAATCAAGCATCAGTTTCTTTATTTGCATATCAATTTAAAAAACACAATACTGTATACATTTAAATATGTTGAGAATTTCCTTGTGTTTACAATCTTTGGAAAAAATCAAAAAGTTAAAACCCAGAATGTTTACTATGATAAATTTTGATACTTAAGAATCTGGTCTGTCAAACGAAACTAGATTTGTATTTGAAATAAGAATAGAACAAATCTTAAACTGATACATAAATAATTCAGCTCTTCACATATACTGTACAGACCCATTCTCTTAACTAAAAGCACTCCTTAATAATGGAATTTTCATGATGTCTGGATGATTTTAAGAATTCTTTAAAAAAAAACGATATTGTAATTTTGCATTTTATAAACCTCATTTGGAACCATATCAGTTTTGCACTGACGAAAATCTGGATTAAGCACTAAGACATCCTTGCTTTCATTTTAAATGAGATATACAGTTTGTGCATCAGTGCTGTTACCTATGATGAACAAATTGAATTTGCAAGACTTCACTAAACCTGCAGTTCCTCCAGATGTGTGCGTAGTTCACTAATCCTTGCAATTAAGATGATTAAATTATTGTTGTTAAGTGATCCAAAAAATATTAACACTTTAGACCATGAACAAAAGTAATGATTAAATCACAACCTGAAAAAATAGTGAAATGTCTGGGCTAAAGTAATTGATTATCCATTTAGACATATATTTGAAAGTATGAAAGTGACTAGAAATTCTGTATCAGTCATCGAAAAGTATATACAAAAAAGAAGGTGAAGACTTAATTTTGTAGCCTGTAATTTCTTGTGTGTATTGAATTAATACTAAGGTTTATTAAATGTTTATCTACATTTAAAATAAAACTCTTCGACCACATTCAAATATGGATAACATAAATCTCATAGCAGAAAGTAGCACTCCTAAATACAATATATGTATATAAATTGAAAAAAAAAAACATTAGGGCCTTAGAATTTTTCATTTGGATGGGAGGAGGAGCGGTAAAATTTTGTCCCAAAATTCCTGCTTTAAATGGGACTGAGTGAAATAAAGTTTGTGTTATTATACGGTAGATATGATCATTTTGTTGATGATGTTCATTGGGAGGATCACTTGTCTGACCTCAGAGGTTGTAGGACACCTAAGGCTTCTGTAATTAAATAACCTTTACTTAACTCTTGCAATCTGTGCGTTAACTTACTATGTGGTTGCAAATTGATATATTTGGCAATTTTTTAATAGCAAACACTGGCAGGCAGCAAAGCACAGCAGGGGCTACGGGTTTTGAAAGAAGTACTAATCTCTAAGGTGCGTTACCAAAGTACAGAGGAATGGCAAATCAAACAACCTTACATAAAATATTTCAGGGCTTTACAGGAAATTATTTACTAAACACATCCTTATAAAGTTTAGATAAGAATAATTCTGCCTGTTGACATTCCAGCTCTACAGAAATGTAATGTTGTTTATGTAGGATAACATGATATGAAATCTGGACTTTTTTCTCTTTGCACTATATAGTGTAGACATATTTGCACAATTTAAAACACCAAGTAATACTTTTTATGTTTTGACAAATTATTGTTTACATTTGTCTACAATATGGATGAAGTGTATACAATAAGAATGAAGTTCAATTTGTGTTCAATTAAGCCAACTCACAACTTTGGTGTAAAATTGTGCCCCCTGGAATAATATGTTTCAATAAATCTATGAATATCTATGAATATATATCTACGAATTGACTGTTTACAGTGGCCTAGGAGCACAGAATGAACCACCACTTGTGATAAACAGCAGCTGATATACCGTTGATAAACCTGTCAGGGTCCAGTCATCTCTAAAAGTGCTTATTGTTGAATTATTTAGTTACTGAGCATTTATGTTTATAGATATAATTCTGTATTACAAATAAGCAAAAGAAATCAGACCAATGGCCTACAGAAGAACATGGATTAAGCTGTGAAGGGAACTCTAGAATAATTTGTAGTTTACTCTATACTGTTAACATTAAAGGATTTTTCCCTAAAAGGTAGCTGTCTGTAGATCACAATAACCACGACTCCTGAGAACTATACAACATAATAAAAAATTGTGTAATGGTATTCATGGATCTGTAATTTCCTGAGCATTGCATGCAATGTGCCCTTCAGAACCGTATCCAATATTAACAATGTGGCAGTTACAAAATATTTGTTCATAAATAATAATAATTATTATTATTATAAAAGTTTTATCTTCTCAGATTTACTGCTGGTTGCTATTGCCGGATTCCTTAGGTCCTGCTATTGTCCAAGAATGTGGACTGTTCCGAGGAGAGAGATTTTCTGCACCTGAGCAGAACTCACTTTGTCCAGCAGCTCATCGAGCTCCGACTACGACTGGGATCACATGTGCCTTTGTGTTCCACATGCGTGGTATCTCAATCTCAAGTCCTTGTATTTGCTTAACTTTTTGACCTTTTTAAGACAGACATTTGTGTCATCTGGAACAGCTACATCGATGAGAAAATATAGCTTCGGTTTGCTCCAATGGTACTATCGGTGTTAACATCCATGTCATACATGATGGTGATGTTCTCCGTCTCCACAACTGTTTCAGGGTGGTGATCATACCAGTGATCAGGCACTGGTAGGCCAAGCTGCTGAAGCATTAACCAGTGCAGGTAGCTAGCTATTCTATTGTGCCGATGCGTATATTCATTCGGCGCTAGCGTAGCGCATCCAGCAACAATATGGCTGATATGCTCCTTTTGTTGGTGACACAACCTGTATTTGCCATCCACATCCATCTTGAGGATATGCCTCTGATGATATCAAATGTTCAGTGCCTGATCTTGAGCTGCCATGATAAGACTCTCTGTCTGTCCTTTTAGCCCAGAGCTTTGTAGCCATCCAAAGGTCAGTTTTCTATCAACATAATTGTTAAATGTCTGTTTGTAAAACTGACTGTGGAGTGGCTTTGACAAGAGTTTGTTGATTTTCTCCTTGATGAGCGAAGCCTTCATCCTACTCCGGATGGACTCCCGATTAGATGTTGTCGTATGGGAGCTGATTTCAGGCTTGATGTATCGGTTCTTGATTTCCTCGCCGATGTTGACCAGGGAGTATTTCTTCTTCGTTTCTTCATGTCTTATTATGAGCCTGGTGTATTTGTCGGATTCTTGCTATTTGTACTAGCTGAGGCCGACAATTACGCTCTTGTATGCAGTTTCCAGCTCAGTGAGCCCACGGCCGCCACTGCTCCTAGGTAAATATATTCGGTCTACATCGGCTGGAGACCACACTTTATTAGCTATTTTCTGGTCTTCCTATCTATCTCCTGCTCTCTCCAGTCGATGATTCCAAAGCTGTACTGCGGCACAGGCACTGCTAAGCTTGTTCTTTGAGTTAAGCTCAGTGCCAAGGATGAGTCTGACTCGGCGGTAGTATTCTTTCCGGATTTTTTCTTTCATTTTGCTGTGTTGAATACCATAGGTTTGGTCTACACCGACGTACTTGTAGATTTCATCCTGGTCAAGATCCTGGATCTCTTCATCATCATTTAGTCTGGCGTTCGGGCCTGCGACAAGTTTGCCTCTCCTGATGGTCACTTTGGAGCACTTGTCCAGTCCAAACTCTGTCTGGATGTCTTTGCTAAATGTCGGGACTACGCTGAGCTCTTGATCCAGCTAACCATCATCTTTAGCGAACAGCTTCAGGTCATCCATGTAAAGCACGTGGCTGACCCTGTGCTCTTTATACAGTACATGACGTATCCTAGGTTGTCGCTATTAAGCATATTAGTCAGTGGAATCAGCGACACACAAAATAGCAGTGGTGATATGGAATATTCCCCGTTAGATGGCAATTCTACCAGGCTTGATGCAATCTCCTGTGTAGTAAAGTTGCATCTCTGTTTTCCATTCTCTCATTGCAGCCATGAGGAACCTTACGATTGTAGGACTGGCTCTGTAGATCTTAAGGGCTGCAATGATCCAACTTTGCTGAATGCTGTCGAAGGCCTTCTTGTAATCAATCCAGGCCATACTAAGGTTGTGTTTACCTTATTTTTATTATTATTATTGCTGTTGTTGTTATGTTACAAGCTGATGGTGTTGCATTTATTTCAAAGTCCGTTGAACCACAAAAGTTTTGGTGAAGTCCAAAATATAGTTAGATGGAATTGCAAAGATGTACTGTTCAAATCTGATATGCTTTAGTATGGTTCAGTGAAAATTACCCCTGGTGTGCTGCTATATATACACAATAAAGCATTTTTTGAAAAAAAATCACAACATTATTAGAAACCTACTAAGGTTATTTAATGCAGGTTGATGCAAATATAACAGTGAAGGCTCAACTGCCAAATGTTTAACTCTATAAATAGTTGTTTCGCAGAAAAGGACAAAACAGCTGTGACTAACTTTTATTGTATATTTGTGGTGTAAAAGTACGAGGTATTCTGCTCTCTTGCATTCTAAAAGGGCAAGAGCTAAGTAATTGTCACTTTACCATAGCTCATTTACTGATAGCCCTTAAAGAATGCAACACACCTGAAAGGAATTCATACAGTAGATGCATAAGTACCATACACAAAGTACCAACAGATGTCCTTGTAGATCACACTAGGTGCAGTAAGTAGTCCTGAAAACAGCATTGCTAAAATTCTTTCCACATCTTTTTAATGTTTCTTGAAATAACTAGGAAATAATCATGAAATGCCATGAACACAAGCATTTTCTGGAGCAATCTGAGTGAAGCACCTTGCTAAAAGTACAACAGCAATCTGAATGGAGTACCTTGTTCAAGGGTACAACATTAATCTGAGTGAAGTAATTTGCTCAAGGCTACAACAATAATCTGAGTGAAGTACCTTGTTAAAAGCTACAATGGCAATGTGACTGAAATATCTTTTCCTGGGGTACAATGGCAATCTGAGTGAAGTATCTTTTTCAAGGGATTCAACAACAATATTCAACAACAATATGCAAACTTGATACCCAATACCCAACAACAAAACCCCATGTGCTTTTTGCTGTTGCTTAAATTTCATTTAATGTGAGTAACTTACTTCAATATTCTACACATGTAATTCTAAATATGACATATGCCCTTTTCAGCTTTTCATCTTTTCAACAGAGCCATGAGATCTTTAATGACCAAATATTCAGGACCTTGGTTTAATTCCTCACACAAAGGAAGCCACCTCCTGCCTCACCAGTCTCCCTAATCACCATTGGTTTGGGAATTCTAGTTGAGAGGGAAGAGAGCTACTGACTGGTCTTCCAACACTACTTACACCATGGCAGAAAGATACACACTGATGTTAAAGAAATGTGAGAAAATGACAAACTTGCAATCTACTCAGTGACACCTTTAACACCTTTAAAAAAAAATAAATATTAGTGAACAATCATCTGGTCATTTGTCATGTTTATTGGATTTAAACTGTATCCTTACAGATTTCAGTATAAAACCTAATGAATATTTTTACCACATATTTATTTAGATATTGTAATGGAGAGACATTAATCCATTCATGATAAAATGTATTTGAAATCAATCTGAACAAATATGAATCTGTTATTTTGCTGTGAATATGTACTTCAGTATCGCTACAGAAATCCATTGTTGTCCAAATGAAAAAATAAAAGCTGGGAAAGGGAATTATCCCCTGGCACAGTGTTTGTCTGAATTATACTGCTAGAGACAGAAATGCAGAGCAAGTAATGCCCACCTCAGAAAGCAGTTAAAAAGCTTTTTCCAGCTGTCTTCTTGTCTCCTCTTCAGTCCAGACTGATTCCAGGTATTTCCAGCTGTGTCTAGTTAAGCTTCAAAACCCTTAACAGTACCAGCTGGAGAATCAAATAAACAATACAAACGAAGGAGATCTGCAGAATGGGAGTTGACGATTGACTATGTTTCCTTAAACACAAAAAACCGAAGTCTATTTGTCCAGTCTTAATTGTTTCATTGTTAATGACATTTGAGCTTCTCCATTTTACCCCTTGTGATTTAATCAGACTTAATCTGGGTCAGGCAGCTTTGGCTTCAGATCAAGATATTATTATTTTAAAAATTCCTTCCAGCACTGCAAGGAAACAAGATGAGGAAATACGAAAACAGCTGTTCTTCATATATTCTTTTACTACTGTCTCCTTTCATGCTGTTATTTATAAAGTTTGGTTATAAATTTCACAACGATGAACATCAGAAATGAGTCTTCGTGTGTAAGATTTTACTTCCAACTGCCATTCTGCCTGTGGGACCTGCTCTGTGCCTTTCATCAGCTGCCATTTTCAGCAGCATGCAGTAATTTCATGGCTCATTGCAAGCGCTGAAAACCTTTGAAACTGCAAATGTTAACTTTACCTGGCCTGCAGCCATTTAGGAAGCGATTAATTTAGCAAACAGAAGTGAGCCACTTTCTCCTCCTAGCCTCTGCATAATTTTCAGTTCTATCTATATTTATGTTAGAGTGAACAGCGTAATGACAATTTCTGTAATTGCAGCTTTGTAAAATTTGCCTACCTGCATAGCTTTATCTCTTAATCACAAAGCCTTACCAGTGATTTACAGTGGAGACATACAACAGAGCTACGCTGTAGATTGCAAGAAGAAGAGACCACTCAGGTAGTGTACATTATTTCTGATAGGAACTTTTTAAAGCCATTATTATTTCTAACATTTTTCGTTGACTTTTCCTCTTATCACACAAGAAGTACAAAATGCATTTATTTTTTTATCAATGCAGATGTCTGTGGTACTTGTATCCAAGATTGCATTTAAGGAGACTCTTGTCATTGCTCTAACATATCATAATTAATGTGAAAAGGAACCATCTGTGAACTCGTTTTCTTGATAATTTTTGACGTTTTCCCTGTACCTATTTAAAGACACAGTGTATCTTTTGTGGTACTCAGTAAAACTCAATCTAAACACACATTAGGCTTATAAAATTTGCCCTTACATGTCTTACTGTCTGGACTGTCTTGGTTTTGAAACTATTGTGTATTAATTCATCCTAGTGTATGATTAAGAAAACATTAAATGAGCAAAAATATATAAGTCTATATATATAAGTGGCAGTGGCAGTCAGCTATTCATCAGCAAAAAGTGAGTTTCACCAATCTTAAGGTTAGGTCTTTGTCATGTTCCTAGCATGTCTTTTTGTTTAGGTTGATTTTATTGTATATGCTGAAGATAGTTGGGTTTATGAAAACATTTTCTAATGGAGACGTAATGTGCACCGTGAAATTCGTACATCTCTTCATACACATTCCTTACTCCAGGGCAAATTTTTTCTAAAACCCAATTAATCTACCAGTTTGTCTTTGGACAGGGGGAGGACACTGGAGCACCTGGTGGAAACCCATGGGAAGAACACACAAATTCCATTAAGATAACACCCCAGGAACTGAACCAAAGGCCCCAGCATTACAAGACAGCAATGCTAACCACTGCGCCACCCTAAATGTGTTAATGTATCCCATGTGCAGAAGATGTAACATAAATGCAGTATGGGTCAGCTTAAACCTCAAGTCATTTGTACATCAAAACTTGTCATCTCAAAATCATTAATAGAAAGGAGAAAGAGTTATCCCAAAAACCATTTAAAAGTTTTCAAAATAAATTTTAAAAGTTTAAGTATCTTTGGCTTTTTGCATGTTGCATTTGATCTTTTTTGACGTCTTCTGTAAATTAACAAATCAAGTTCCTAGACAAGTTATTGCCAGTGTGTGTGCCAATAATGTTATTGCTGGAAGAGAGCAAATTTATGACCTGAATTCTTGCATAGTAATCTTCAACTATGTGTAACGTTGAAATGCATGAATGTTCACCCATGTTATCTCAACACATTATAAGTCCAGTTTTTGAAATAGATCGCTCGAACACATAACAAGTGAAATTAAGAGCTTGGGTACTCAGTACAAGTACTCAATCTCATGTGTTCTGCTCTGTGGACTTTGCTGGAATACTCTAAGGGAGGATAGTGCCTTCTGTGATGTTTCGTACAAGTGACAATGGGTTGGATCCCATTTATTTATACCACAAACTCTGGGCACTCATACAGTGAGGCTGAGAAAAGACATCTATCCCTAACTAAATTATAGGGTTAGGCTTCAACAAAACAGAGGGCTCTGACTACAATACAATTTTGGAGAGTGTGGGAACTTGTCACTCTCCCGGTTTTCGGAAATGGGGTGAAGGAGTGAAACGAACACCAGTTTTTGAAAGGGTACATTGAGAAAACAGTTCCTTAGAATTAACTTACATGGGATAGAATCAATTGACTTCTGGCAGGAAAAGCGAAAAAAAAACAGCTGTTCTGTTCATCGTTCTGTTGTGTCAGGCACTGCAGCCTTCGCGATGTACCAGAAAGTGTAGGAAAAGAAAGTCAGAACATACATGGCAGAAATTTAATGTTTTTTCATACTTTTTTTTGCACAAAGTGGAACTACCCAGAAACAGGTACTACAACCAGTGCTTCTAACTTTGCAGATTAGTTCTACCAATGTGTAGTTGCATGTATTACAGTAGTATGTCGTTGGGCGGGTTCTCTGAAATTCGTCTTTGTCTAGGACACGTTGTCTGTTCAGTTACAGTTTAGACCTCCAACCACAAAGTGACGACTTAAATACCAAGTTAGTAATGTTTTTCATCATAACCCAACCTGCTAGCCTCATGAGTGCACACCAGTTATTTCCAGTGTGAATTTCTATTTAGAACCTAAGAGCCTTAATCATCTGATTTACTTGACCATATCTCTTTTCAAGTCTGACCAGCTAAGGTTTCTGTGTTTTATGCAAATTGATATGACATAATTAAAGCAAAGTCATACATATTCATTTATTTCACTGTTTTTCGCAGATACTGATTAGTACTTCAAAGGCCTTTAAACTTTTTATGCATTCCATAAACTTTGAAAAAGAAATTAAGCACGTCTTTTTATTTCACTATTTAGAGCACATAGTTTATTTTGAAAAACAGTAAAGGAAGTGAATTATTATTGGAACAAAGCACAGCTACAACACCAGATATGGTTCCAGTATTTCAAGATTTTTTTTTTACTTGTTTTGGGCAACTAGGCATGAAGGCACAGAAGGCAATGGATTGGCTAGCCATCCCCCACAGCTGTCCACCTACAATCTGGCACTCAGAAATACTGACAGAACAGGAGAACAAATTCTAAGTCCTTTCCACAATTAATTTTCCTTCACTGCTGCTTGTACAGTTTTGACAGAATAACATATAGCGGGCTGTGCTCTGAAATCTGGACATATTCAGAACAACGACAAAACAGTCAGACTAGCATGGTGCTTGACAGAAGATTCATATTTTCCCTGGAACAGAGATTTAGTTTCCTTGGAGTTTTGTAGCCTGTTTTGCGACGCACTTTCTCACTCTGTTTGGTTTTGTGCCTGGAGTGGTCTGGCCTTCCTTATGATAAGAGGAAAACGCACGTGAAGTAAATATGGGCAGAATAGCACAATAGCCAGAGATGCTGGCCTAGCTGCAGGGGAGAGTAAATCATTAAAAAAATGAATAAATAAACACATAAAAAATAAATTTCACACCTGTTCAGTTATGGAATGATGAAAATTACTTCAAAGAATTTGAAAGAGTTTCCTTTATGTTACTTTCGCCACCAGTGCTGAGAATGATTCTGCTCCCACAGGCCAGACAAAACAAAGAAATATTTATGTGGTCACTACTGTTGTGATTAGTTGGTTTTCAAAATGTTTCAGTGTTCATCTTAAGACACTGGTTTTGTAGAAATGAGAAGTGGGTTTCCTTAGTGAGAAGGGTGTATGCGCTGTAACCCACATGAGGAGATGGGGCTCTCCTGAAAATAATTCTTTATCTTCAAAAACGTTATACACTGATTGTGAATTGCAGTATTGTAACTGGGTTATTTGTGGACAATCAGAAGAAATATGGATGGATGGATGTTTGCCCATTATGCCTTCTGGCATGTAGGGGCAGCAACATCCTGCTGCTGTTACCGTAACATTAGGGTTTTTACGGGACAGGGTTGTTAGCCTTGTGCCCAACCTCCAACATGGAGGACCTGGCGCCCAAGGTGGGACACGAACCCACTACCCTGAGAGTATGAGTCTCAACAGAGCTAGCCGGGGCCGTAGAAGAAATGTGATTCTAGACAATTCTTAGGAGTCATTGTTGATCACCCGTCAGCCGTGGACAGAATGGTCTTCTCCATTATTTTGCACTATCAAACTGAATACATAAATAAATGTAATTAACGGGTGGTAAATAAACCACAAAACTATTCTGTTTGTTTTGTTTTCTAAATGATAAAGGAGTTTTTCACTTAACCCTTGAACTCCAGTTACTCTAGGCAGGTGCAAGTTTCCTTTTTTTTACTTTTCAGTGTTATTGAAAACATGACGCAAGAGGGTGATCTCAATGCAATAACTACTGTAACCACCACCCAGAGATACCAGGCAGATTGATTAACAACGAGCTTTTTGTTCTACAGGAGTGGCAGGACACTAGCACACTCCAATTTGAGTATGAATGTCAGTTTTACTCCTCCAATCCAAAGTTGATTCAGTTAAAGAAATGTATTATTTAGTGAAATCAGATGTGCTATCATGTGAAGACAAATAAACCTTAATATGAATAAAGAAATCTTAATATGAATACATATAAAATAAGTAGAAATATAAAACAGTAGGGTAGGGGGCCAGTAATTAGTGCTAGCTGCTGTCTCATTTTAAGAAGGCGCTGAAGGAACAACATATTACTTAACCTTTGTAAGGTTTAATGTTCAATCTCAGTGTCGTATTATGTTAGCTTTTGCTGTCAAATATTTAAAAATGGAATGTACTCAGTGACTATATATCACAGAACAATGCCAGAGAGGTACTAAACATCTGCGTGACACATTTTTTTTCTGATCTCAGTGCCCTGATTTGCTTTCTAAGATGGACCTGTGTATCAAGGATAGTGAGCTACAAAACAAACACATAATGGCAGTGTTGCATTAAGTGTTGAAAACAACATTTATTGATTGATATATGGAGTTTATCCAATCCTACACTGACACATTCAACATTTTTGGGTTCTTCATAAGCTATGCTTTGAGACTTCAGTAGAAAAGAAAGAGTAATGTTTGTATTAGAGTAATATAAAGATGTAACTGAAACAATTAGTGATGTCAATCAATACAGACAATTTAAAATGACATTTCTTTAAATGTTTGCGCAAACTCGGATTTAATAGCAAAAGAAAGTGCAATATTGTAAACAATTACCAGTCCCAGAAAGAAACACTACTTAGTAGATTTTTTTTTTTTAGAGAGTAGAAATTATTATTTTTTTATTCTGAGACTTTTTAAAGAAACTGTATTGCCTCTTCATTTTTGTTTTGCTTCTTGGTTTTCTTTCCCTGAAACACTAGATGAGGTTATTTGTCACCAAATGAAATGATTCAATGAAAGAGAAACACTGCTAATAACTAAAGCAATTTAAAGGGTGTTGTCTTTCCTAGGCATACAAAAACAAGCTCACAATTTTAAAAAGCTACATTTTTAAACAATGTAAGTGAAAAAGAAAACCAAACCACATTTTAGTTGTATCCCTGCACTAGCCTGAAGAGCTGAGACTTTGGGCAAGTTGCTATAAAATTTCCACGATCAAAGCCTTCAGTTTGCCCAAGAGAACTTACTTTAAATTTCTCCTGGAGCAATTATCATTTGACAAAAAAAAATTGGCATGCATGATCTCCAGAACCTTTAACTTAAGCAATGCAAAACTTCAGCATTATGATTTGTCTTAAAGGACAGTGTGGTGAGGCAGTGGTGGGCATTGCTGCCTCGCTGTGCTGGGGCCCCGGGTTCAATCTAGGACCTGGGGTGCTGTCTGCGTGGAGTTCTTCACATGGTTTTCCTCCAGGTGCTCCAGTTTCCTCCCACAGTCCAAAACCATACTTGTCAGTCAAATGGCTAATTGACCCTAGATGTGAGTGTGTGTGTTACTGCCCTGCTGTGGGCTGACGTCCCACCATGCTTTGCTGAGATAGGCTTCAGCTCCTCCAGAACTCTGAATTGTAAGAAGTGGTTAGAAAATGGTTGGATGCATTTGTTTTACTTTAGGTTTTTTTTTGCTTTTTTATCCCTGCCAAAATATTAGAGAATAAACCTAATGGCAGCTCGTTCCACATTTAATGAAAACTGTTTATTGCAACTAGATGCTGAGAGGTGTCAGAGGAAATAAAGGACTCACCACCACTCACCTGTAAACCCTAAAGGTCCACAGAATTGACACATTAGCCGGGTCCATGGAATATACCACTTGCTGTGTCATTTCCACCACTTTAGATATGATTGGTCATTCCTATGGAACATACCATTTTCCGATACTCTGGGGGAGGGGCAGAGTATATTTCAGATTTTCACTTACGACGTTCATTTATTGATTTATGACCTTACAAGAGTTCAGTCAGCATTAAATCCTAAACATAGTACAAATATTTTGTGTCTAAATATATTTTATTTGGTAAATATATGTATATACTCTAGAACTCAGCAAAATGGAGCCACCCCCCAGTGGTTACCTGATCCCAACAATGTCCTTCCCTCAGCAAGAAATAAGCCCTAAGAAACTGATAAAGACCACAAATCGAACAGTTTATTCAATCTTTACAACAGAGCACAAGGCAGCCCAATGGTATTCATCGTTACAAACATACCAAGTTTAGGACTCCGACAGTTTCAAGCACACAAAACCCTCTTTTCTTGACAAATGTTCAGCACATTAACACTGTTAATTCCAGAGCAAGAGCTGTTCTGGACTGTTTCTCTCAAAGGTTCTGCATGGCTTCCAAAGTACAACCCATACTCTAACCCAGATATTATTAACTTTATTCAATTACCACTCAATTCAATTGAGAACGACTCTGGGTTAAGTAAGTTTCAGAAAAATGCAGGGTATTTACTGCAATAATAAGAATGAAGTTGTAGAATTCAAACCTGTGGTGGTGTGGTCCAATCCCCTAACTACTACAGTACTTCATGCTGCTGCCTATCAATGGCATAGACCTATCTTGAATCCATTAATTAGCAAAACACATTCAATAACCAGAACAAAAATACAAAACAAATAACAAACATATGCTATTGTCTTCAGGCCTTTATCTTCTGGCCTTAAGTAATAGAAACATCTTTAATTATTACCCTTAAAGATAAACATCTAACATCTTATCAGTATGCTTTCTGCCTTGGTCACAGACATGCTCAGGGTATAACTGAATTACAAGAAGAATTACAGAAGAGTGAGGTGAGTGTAAGTAACCTATTAAGACACCTTTAACAAGGTGTCAAAAATAACATGAATTATGTCGTAGGAATACAGTATAAGCACATACTGTATACATTTAATTTGTTGATTGGCAGCTGCCATGAATAAATGAACACATGACATTGGCAATAAATCAGATCACAGATCACAGATCAACAGAATTCAATTGCATGTTTTAAAGTGCAGTCAGATTTAGGTTTCTCACTGTAACAAATCTGGGGAAACTGGAAAATGGGAAAAAAATCTGATCTGACCTCAATGAAACATGAACTAGAGAGCAGATGTTGAAGCTATGGGGAAGTGATAAATGATAAGAGCAGGCACATTTTTACACAAAGGGATGTGGGTGTCTAACAAGCTACCCAGGCATGTTGTTGAAGCCGATACCCTCACATCTTTCAAGAAAAGGCTAAGTAAGAATCAATTAGCTACTAAAAACTAAAAGGGCTAGATAGGCCAAATGACCTTCTCTCCTTTGTAATCATTTTTATATTCTTATGAATCATATCAATGTGATGGCACACAATGTCCTGGAATATACTGCATTCAATTGAGTTCCTTCAGAAAAAAATGAGTATTATTTTTGGTTATTTTCACTATGAAATACAGTACAGTACTAGAATGATTAAAAAAAACAAAAAACAGAAATTTGAAGGAGAACATCAATATATAATGAAATCTATAAAAGTCTTGACTGGCAAATCTCAGGAAACTCTGCTCAGAGCAGTTTCTAGGTAAGGGGCTATTAATTGTAAAAGCTTCCTGACATGTGCAACTCTGATTCCAGTTCCTGAAAGGACTCCCAAAATCAGATAACACTCGTGTTGCACAGTATTAACTGCTTGACATGGTCAGGATTGTTCAGTGCAGGAGGGTGCCACTGTGCACAAATGAAACTACTCATTCGCCTGGATTAAGAAAATTTACATCACAAAACAATCTAATTGCTGGATCTGGTTCATGCAAGACACTTGGTATATCTTGTTGCCATTGTGATTCAAATACACAGATACACCTGGAAACCTTGATCACTGAGTCACCTTCAGTGCTGTCTACCATTTGAAAACACAAAGCAGTTCGTGCTTCAGAGTAAAAGTCATCACAAAGGCTGTGGTCTCTCTATATTTTATAAATCTGATGCAAAAATATAGTGAACACCCTTTGAATACCAAGCAGAATAAATTATATCCTGTAGTATTTCTAAATCTGTGCTACCTGTATATACAGAATAAAAAAAATAACAATTCATATTAGATATTCGATAGATATTTTCTTACATTTCCAATGTTAATATAATTAATTAAGCTCTTTAATAATGAATCCAATTTGAAAATATATTGCAAGAATACCATACAAAAAAATATATATATATGTGCTCAGAAGTTGATTTCTATTGATTTAGGTTCCAGTAATTTAATGACTAAGAGTGAGAAATAATAAATTTGAATGTGTGGCAATTATACAGTATTATACAGTATTAAGGCAGTGCCACACTTTTCTCTACACATCCATTCATTCATTTTCTAACTGCTTTTGTCAATGCAGGGTTAATACACTGTGCACAAGGTGGGATACACCCTGGACTGAACACCAGTCCATCACAGGACACACACAGATGCACATACAGAAACCAACCAGTAAGACTTTGGACTGTGGGAGGACACTGGAGAACATAGAGGAAACCTACGCAAACATAGGGAGAACATACAAACACACCGTTCTCCTACTCCATTAACACCTACTGTATATAGAGGATTTAAAAGTATTTTATTAATAATAATTAAGGAAGAATTTAAATCTGTGTAATAAAGAAAATTACTTTTTCATTCAGTAAAGACAGTAACTTTTCAATTGGAGAACCGTTTCATTCGTAACTTGTATGTATGGCATTAGGATAGAACTACTGTAAATGCATTAATTTATAAAATACATCAGAAGGAAGATTACATAAAGTAAATATGTCACGATAATTGCAGAGATAACAAACAGAAGAAGACAAAGATGGCCATCCACAAAAATAGATACAAATACAATTGTGGTTTCAAAAATGAGCACTGGTATTTTAAATGAAATCAGGTGCTGAGCTTTCTTAGAAGAGACAGGGGGGTGCTGTAGTACTCTTTTTTCTCATTTTGTTAAGTTCTTGAACTGGATAAAAAATGGATCACAACAATAGAACTTTCTGCCAAGAACACAGTACCTACCAATGAAAAAGGGAATTACACAAATCTCTTGAGAATGGGTTCTCCTTCACATTTACAAAGCAGCCATGTCGAGACAAGACGATAGTAATTTTATTGCCTGCTTTCTCAGAAATTTGCCTTGGATCAAAGCAGCTGTTCCACAAATACAGAAACTTCATACACATACAAACAGTACAAGTAAACATGACACCACAAATAAATATAATATTATATAACAGACATCTACCCACACATATTCATTTCACACCACTCCTACAACAATCCACACAGCTACACTTAGACCCCTGTGAATTTACTCCCTCCACAATTACACAAAGCCCATATACTGTAATTACAAATTACCCCTTCTCTTTCACACAAAATCCATTAAATCTTCATTGTGATCTCATTTATTGACTGAGTAATTCAACTGAGTATGGGATAAAATAATTTCCTATATGCAAAATGCTTGTTCATGTCGAAAGTTTCAGAGGATGAATTTTTGTACATCACAGAGAAGGAAGGTGGGTAACAAATGAAATCTCTACAGGCAATTCATATTTTGGTTTCCTTGTTGTTTAAAGCATAGTTCGGAAATCACTGCTTCCTTACCTGCATGCCTACAAGAACATCTGTTTCCTGTTTTAGTGTGGTGCTGCTGTACAATTTCCATGCACACACTACACCATTAATTGCATTAAAACCCTAGAAGTAAACATCAGAGATACTGGGAAACAGCATTCATATGTTGTTTCCTTATCATAAAGCTCCCACATGTCCTTGTAATATCCTTAAAATAAATTTTTTTAATATTGTCTTAATTATATCCCACTAACAATGCTGTTTAGCAGCCAACTACATTAAATTTTATTTTGTTCTGGTTCAACAGAAGTGGAAACAAGGTCTTGCGTTTTCAGTGCAGGTACATTGTTAAAGAAATTCAAGGATGAAAAATAGTAATTATTGTGGAAGGAAATTGTAAAATTGTATCAGAAATTAAGAAAACTAATGTTAAAGGTTTCATCTTGAAATGATTTTGAGTTATGTATTACAAAAGACCATTATCGAGAGGAGGTGGTAAGCACAGAGCAAACAACTAGATAGGCTGTTCACAATTTTTATACATATGAAATGTATTTTCTTATCAAAAGTTGATTCTCTTTAACACTTCTTTTTGAATTCAACTACAGAAATAAATTTGTCTTCTTTGCTTAAACCTTTGATAAACACAAAATATACTCGTGACTTGGATGGTGCTTCGGGAGACAACTGTGGAAAACATCTGTAACAACTGATAAAGGTAAGACTGTTGGGCATCTGGAATTTTTACTCACATCATCAGCAAGTTTGTATTCTGTAAGAAATGCCAGGTGGTTACCAAGTGTTGTAATTTCCAAAGTTTTAGGAAGAGAATTGTATATTATTTTCTCCTCATTAAAGACTGGCTTGCAAAAATTTGTGTAAATATCTATATATTACCTAATTGAGTAAAAGTACATTTTCATTTTTGTGAATGTATCAGGGCTAGCCATGAGATAACCTGATGCTTATGACAGATACCTACTGCGTAGTGTATACTCCTTTTTATTAACCAGATAAATCAGTTGCAAAGGAGACTCTGTTTGCAGATGATCATGGACATATTCAAATGTTTGAGAATCGAGTAATAATAGGAGCTGCTAATGTACAGTATAGCAGCTCAGGTAACTAACATTATACAATGATATAACACCTTTACTTCAGGTGTTATTCATTCTGAATTAGGAAGCTACAGAAACAATAGTTTTAGCACAACACCTGTGTGGCAGTTTGTGACACTGTGACTGGAAGTGTCCATTTACGCAGAGGGACAAAAGAAGTATAATGTAAACAGTGCAGTCTGATGTTCTCCTTAAAATTTGTCACAGCCACTTTAGGGCCGATGCTTCAACAACATTGAGAAAACACCAAGTGCTGGCCATAACAATCAACTGAAATGGGGAGACTATACTGTGAACAGGCCAGTGGCAAAGGAAATAGGTAAAGGGGATTTTAAAGCATAGGCACCCTTTTTAATAAAAAAATACACTCCAATCCATAACACAATGAAAGCTTGACTGACACTCCACAATCAGCGTCCAGTCAAGCCTAGTTGCTACAATTCCATCTTCTCGCCACTGTAACGGGAGCCGGTCCTGACTCCTGTGTAGTGCGTATTTAGGACCCTATGCAGACGGTATAATCCGGAAGTGACTGGAAAAGGGCTACGGGGAAAACACGGTGAGGAACTGAAGGGATGGCGTACATGGGGCTGTGCCGACAGTGAATCCAGGGGCAAGTGGGAAACGCAGGCAAACAAGTCCAAAACAGTCCAAGGGGGAAATCCGGGCGCAGTCCAAAATCCAAAACCAGGTGATCCGTCCGAGACGAGACAAGAGTAAAAACAAGAACAGGATCAGGGACTGGGAGGTTAAAAATAGAATGACGAGGCCAGGCGCTCCGAGCCCCGCACTCAGCTTGGTCAGGACGCCGTTAGGAAGCCTATGCCTTCAAGCCACGGACGTAGGGCGACTTGATGCCAGGCGGGCCTCTGGGCGCCCGTCTTCCAATGCAGAGCCCAGAGCTTCCGGAGCTCCGGGTTTATATAATAAGGGTGAATCCAGGGACAGGCGAACGTGATAATGAAACTAGAACACAAAAGGGTCGGAGCGCCCTCTAGAGGAGGGATGATGATCGTGACAGCCACCAGAGGGTGCCTCAAGCACTGGCTATTGGCCCAGCTGCGCAGCAGAGGCGCAGACCCCGCAGACGGCTATAACCAATCACGAACGGTCCAGTGTACCTAGGGCTCCATGCCTCCCCTCCTCAGCTCTTTATAAACTGTGCTCTTTCCCCCTTCAGTGCTCAGTCTTGCATAGAGCTTGGTTAGCTTTCTGGACCTCACTTACTGGTTTTTATCTTACTCCTGTTCTATTTCAGTCCTTGTTTGTTTATATTCTGGTTCTTGGTTTCCCCTTGTTTTCTCCTGGTTATTTTTAGTTTCTTTTCCCCCTTCTTCTTGTGTTACTTCTCTTTGGATTAGCTTCATGGTTCCCGAATTCAGCCTGTTCTTGTCATTTGTCCCCGGATTTCAATTCAATTCAAAATACATTATTCTTCCCAGGAAGGTAATTTAAGGGGCAATTTCTTCTTCTGGTTTCTATTCCTTGCTCCTAGTCAGTTGGTTTCTGCACAGCGTCTGCTTCCTCGCTTATTTGGCTGTTTAGGCAGCCTTTAACATTATTTGGCAGTCTGAACAGCTCTTTCACTCGAACTGCCTTGCCCATGTAACAGCCAGCCACAGCTGTGGGTACTACAGACATGCGTCCACTTTGCAACAATATCGATTCTTTAGTGTTCTCACTGCTGCTTGTCAACTGCAACACATGCACATTTCTAATGCCAAGTTGCGGGTCATTCTCAGAAACCAGATTTTGGTGTCTTGCTCTTTTCTTTTCTTTTTGTTTCAACAGGTAAGTGGCATGCAACTGCAAATAATTTTAGGGAGTGCCACTTCAGTAATGGTTTTGCATTTTGCAGGATTTTCTTTTTTCATTTTCAGGGTTTTATTTCATCGCTGTTGTTTCCAAAGAAGGTATGATAATGCAAAAGGGTCAAAAGAAATTAAGATGACTTCTTCAAATCCTTGCACTATTGCAACTAAATATAATGGTACTGTGTATCCATCCATTCATTTTCTAGCTGCTTCATCCAAAACAGGATCACAGGGAAGCTGGAGCCTATCCCAGCAAGCAATGGGAGCACACACAGACTCAAACACGTACACATTCCCACTAAGGACAGTTTTTCCAGAAGCCATTTAACCTACCAGTGTGTCTTTGGACAAAGGGAGGAAACTAGAGCACACAGAGGAAACCCATGAGAATTCAAACTTGACGCATATACAGTACAGTAATAGCCAAGAAATGGCACCCAGGAACCCAGTGCTGTGAGGCAACAATAATAAGAACTGGTGGCCTATAATATAATACAATATAATATAATAATAATATATTTTTTATATGGGTAAAGTATGACAGTGTACCCCAGGATATCAAAACAGCATATTTATATCTTACAGAGAAGCTAGCACTCATCCTATCCTGTTTGATGCCATCATTTTATCGGACATGTTTTCTGCTTCTTTTTCATGGGCCCACAGAAATTTACAGGTGATGAGAGAGGCCTTCTTCCCTGATAGGAAACTGGGCCAACGTGGTGATTGGACAAAATTATATGAAGTTTTTTAATCAAAGTCGCTGCAGTCTGATGTCTTATTTCTAGGCCAGATGTCAAATGCTTTCCATTGATGTCAATGCAGAAGTAATCACAAAAGTCAATCCAGAACTGAGCAACCATTTCATTGCAGTATTACATTTTGCTTCATTTTCTTGCTGCCGAACACCTTTGAGGCATGAAAGATTATTTCTTAAATTTGAAAAATGCATAATCTCCGGAAAAAAAATCCTCTACCATAGCATAAAAGTAATTAAGTAAATTATCAAAGTAAAGGTTAATTAGGTAGCTCCTATGTTAGCAAGACAGCAAGCTTTGAAAACAGTAGAATGCCTCTGATTTTTAGTCTAAACATGATTACCTTTTTAATAAAGTCCATAAGATGCCACTCTTATTGCATTGTACCAATTCCATTGTTGATAGCAGTTTTTACATTTTTAATTGAACTAGGAAAGGAGTTTGGAAGCAGTCCTTTTTATTTTTTTGTTTTGTACCACTCATTGTTACACATATCCATTTTTTTGCTGACATTTCTTTAGTTATTTTTCCATGACAGCTGAAATTGTAACACATTATTACAAATAAACATACAAAAATAAAGCTTCTTTTTTGTTTAATCTGTTATACTCTTTTTGATATGATTTAAAATGTTAAAATCATTTTATGAATCACATTTATTGTTCTTTCCTCATTTAATAGTCACTTTTGTGATGTTTATTTGCAGAGGGTCATTTTTTGTACATAGACTTGCAATCAAGACTCTCCCTTAGTCTGTCATATTTTTACTTTCTAGAGAAATTTAAAATTCGATATATCATGTCCTAAGACAAGCTCCTAAAACAAATTAACAAGAACATTATTAAACCGTAAAAACATTTAGCTGCTCAAATGACGGCTTAAACCAGAATACAGAGGCAGCTTGAGATTCATGAAGTTTTCTTTTTTTCTTCTTAAATAGCATGAAGGTTGTGATGGCTTGAGTCCAAGATCATCGTAGCTTGGACCACACTGATGAGAGAGATAAAAGTTCTCTCTCTAAGCTTCTGACAATGCATGCCATTTTCTGTACAACTGCTGAGATACAGAAGTAAGCCACCTGCAGCCCTGTGACATCACTTCAGCAAAGGCCAGGCCTGACGGCTCTGTGGGTGCTATGTGTTATCGTATATCATATATCACCTGCAGCTTCATGTCACAGTGAAAAAGACAGATTTCATCTGTCATCTCTGAGAGGATCTCAATATAATTTACTCCACTGATCTAACATCCAGAGTAATGGAGTAGCTAAACATAATCTTACAGATGAAGTGTCTCTTCTTCTGCCCAGTCATGTCTAGCTGTGTACTTGAAGAGGTAAAAAGAGCACACACTTTCAGATATTTCCTCATATTATTCATAAGTGCAGCGTAAGTTAAGCTTTCCTTTTGGTATTATTTTCTATGATTGAGAGGAGGATATTTATTCTTTACAGAATTTCACGCAGCAGTTTATAAATTTCAGATTTAAATTTTCATCTTTATTTTCACTCAAATAACATTTCTTGTAAATGCCCCCCCCACCCCACACACACTTATTTGGCAGAAATTGCTTAATTGCTGCCAATGTAATTGGAGTTATTTTGCTTTATTTTTGTGTCTTCAGTTTCCTTGTGTTCCTATGAAACACTTAATGAAAAATACATCTAACTGACAATGCAGCCAGGCACCAGATAAGTCTTGTTTATTGAATAGTGTAATTGCAGATCACTTACTGTACATTACAGATCTTAAACTTCATTTGTCAAGGGACTTGTGTTTTCTGTGTTTTATGCCAAAGTACCAAAGTACTCAATTGAACAGTTAACCTAATTATTTTCTTGATTAGACATACAGTATATAGGATAACCTTGATAACTCAAAACATTCAATTGCTATAATTAAAGTTGCAGTTATTCCCAAAATACCTCATACAGGTGCTGTCACAGGAGCCAGTCCAGGCTCCCGCGAAGTGTAGTTCAGGACCCTATGCAGACAGTATAATCCGGAAGTGACTGGAATAAGACTTCAAGGGAAACACAGCAGGAGCAGGACGAGAGGGCGTATAGCAGTCCAGGGTCCAGGAGCCAGGAGATCCAATCCGAGACAGACCACATTAAAACTGGAATGGGATCTGGAACAGGAACAGGGACAGGGAACCAGGAGGATAAAAACAGTAACGAGGCCAGGTGCTCTGAGCCCCGGACTCAGCAGGTCAGGACGCTGTGATGAAGCCTTTGCCCTCAAGCCGCAGAGGTAGGGCCTCCGGGCGCCTGTCTTCCAATGCAGAGCCGGGAATAGTGAGAGCGCCAGGCTTAAATAAGGGGACAAAACAGGGGGCAGGTGCATGTACTCAACTTAAATACAAAAGGGCCAGAACACCCTTAAGAGGAGGGTGTCACGCCCTCTGCAGCCAGAGGGCGCTCCTTCTCTGTCCTGTCTCTCATTTCCGGTTCTTTGCTGTCCTTCCGATGTTTCTCTCTCTCTGGGGCTATTTATTTCCGGGTCTTTCAGTCTGCCTTTGCTCAGCATTGACATTCGGATGTCCTGAAACCCGCCTAGCACCAGGTCGCCCCACGTCCGCTACCTGAGGGCATAGGTTGCTATACGGCATTTCCTGAACAGCTGAGCCTGGGCTAACCCCTGTCTCGCCGCTACGCATAGGGTCTTTTCGCTCTCCTGCCATTCCACGGTTCCTCCCTTCGGACATCCGTGACAGAGGGATTACGATCGTGACAATAGCCTGGTTAGAAATATTACAATTATACAGTTAATTAAATAATTAGATCACCTCTATCTAAATTATTGATCTTGTGTACCAGTACCCTAGAGCTTGGTTGGAAAAACAACAAAAAATGATGGTCTGTCATTAACTGAGTCTAAGACCCCTGGCTTACATCAAATTCTCAGTGGCAAGCAACATGTGACAATTGATATTTAAGACCTACAGTAGGTTCACAAGTCCAGCTGGTTTTCAAGGGATCTTTAAACAGCTGAAGAACTTAAACTGGTAGAGCTTAGCTAATGGTCAGCTCAATGAGGTCACGGACAGCAGATTGGGAATGAAAGCAAGGAGATCCTGTGTCCCTCCAGGCCTGGAATTGGGCTTCACTGGTGTAAGAGGTTGGTTTAGGGTGAATGAATTATACTCAGGGTGCGCAGTCCAAGTCCTGAAGACCCAGTGTGTCTGCAGGTTTCATTCCAACTCATTTCTTAACATCCTCAATCAGTGCATTACTGGCTTAATTGGACCAGTTTAACAGCATCTCACAGCTCTTCAGGTGCTGATGCTTTCAAGAGATCTAGAAAACCTGCAGAGACACTAGGCCCTCCGGGACTAGGATTGCCCACTCCTAAAATATACATTGGTTTGCCATGATCCTCACCAGGATAACTGGCTTCCTGATAAGGGATGCAAGGATCAGGAATGGGCCATATCTATACTCAGGGTGCCAAGAGTCCTGCAGATGTTATGGGCAATTTTCAAGAAGAGAAGCAACAGGTGATTCAGTGTCTAATCCAAGCGCTTGGTTGGTTTAATTAGGTCTTTCTTGCGGCCCTCCAGAACAAAAGTGGGCCATCCCTGCAGTAGATCCCAAAAGTAATATGCCTTGGTTGGGCGTCAGTGGGTAAAAGCAAAGAATGAATGCAAAAATAAAAAATAATTTAACAAGGTTTTGGACTAGAACACGGTGTACATGTGTTATCCATGCATCCATTTTCTAATCCACTGATCCAGTGCGGGATTGCGAGGGGAGCCGGAAACTAACCAGGCAAATGGGTCCAAGGCAGGGTATACCCTGGACAGGATTCCAGTCCATTGCAGGGAACACACAGACACAAACACCTGGGCCAGTTTTCACTCAAGCCACTTATCTATCTGCACTCTTCAGAATCAAGCATATTTGCTACATTAACTCGAACATATAAAAAGACATTACTGTGGTGTAAAGAGTATTCTTCTTACAATCATTAGACTAAAGACATTTTAGTGTTTGAGTGTTTGAGGAGGCCACGGGATAAACTATTTGCAGGGCTCTACCCTCTAGGAACCTTTGAATTCATTAACAAATCAGGAACACTTAATAATCCCAAGTACTTTGTCTTATGCCTTTGGAAAACAGCACATGTTCATTTAATGGGCTGAGCACGGTTCTATTAGAATTTAGTATTTTTTGTCCATTTACATATGAATGCTTTTCTCACATGAGGAGGACATATACCACACATGCATTGACCAAAAACTAACTACCTTGTTAGAAATGTCTCATTCAATTCTAAAATGTTATCTGTGCCAAAGTAGACAATGCCCTGACTTACATCAGACATATCAGCATGGCAAATTGCACATGAGAGGATTTTACTCATGAGTAAGAGCTGTTTGCAGAATACAACTCATTTTGTTTTTTGTGTATACTAGAAATGAAAACAGCACACTGCTGTGCAAAAAATAAATAAACAGCTGTACTTTAGTAGATTATTTATGCACAACATTCTGTTATCTCTCACAATGGAAAGTAAATATTACACACCTGTGTTAAAACACCTTGCACAGTCTATATAAAAATAATGGCTTATTGAGTAAAAAAGTCTAAAGATTAAAGACGGAATACCAAAAGTAAAGGGTAAACATCTTTTGGGTTTCTTTTTCTCAGCCAGAATTGGATTTATCTTTAACAAGTAACTTAATGATGTACAACTTAGAACAAACTAAAGAATAAGGTGAAGCATTTTTCTTGCACTTTTAAAATGCAGGCAAACAGGCAATTTTATCTTTTTCTTTCTCCCTGGAACAGAACCATCATTCTGTTCAAGGGTAACCAACCACTGTCTTATAACTTTATTTTTTTCTTAATCTGTTTTTAAATATTTATGAATCACCAAAGCCACCCCATCCTAGAGCTAAAGGGAAGCTGTCTAAAATACATTTTTAAGCAGCCCCGGTTTTGTAAAGAGAGATAGTGCAGGCAGCAGATTTGTGACAGAGTGGAGCATGAAACCCATCAGCTGATGAGCGAAAATCCCTGGTTTCTAATTAATAGAGGTACACAGGCCAGGGGATGAAGAGGATCAGGGAAATGAAATCAGGAAAAAGATACCATCAGTCATTTCTGGGGCCCATTGTCATACTTCAGAATCTGCTGTAATGAATCACTCAAGCATTCTGCAGATACATTTAAATGGTGAAGAAAATTCATTGTCCAGTGGAGAGCGTTCGATAAGAATCTTTTTTTTCTCCTTCTCCTTCTTTGTCAGAACCCCCCGATCAAAAAAGAAATCAAGACAGTGCAACAGGTGTGCTTTTTGCAAAGCTGCTGGAATCTGCAAATGAACTGAAAAGACGGAAGATTTCACATTTTTTTTTCCAGTTTCCTATCTTTGCCAGAAAAGGCAGCTCTGAGATGTGCTGGGGAAAGCTTAAGATCAGAGGATTTATTGCTCTGAAAATTCTTCTGGGGTCAAGTGAAAGCAACAGGGTTCGAGGGGAGAGGTAATAAAATAATTCTCGCTCTCTCGCTTTACAATAGCTATGTGCTACTTATTTTCTTTGCCGAAGTAGACAAACACAACCAGAAAGGTATGATGAACAAGGAATGAGGCTTTTTCTAGTCTGGGCTTAATGACTTTCTGAAACCCCTCAAGCAAAGCAACTATTGAATACAATATTGACACTGTGATCATATCTACAATACAGGATCGATACACATATTTTAGGGTATTTCTTAAAATGTTCAATCATAAAAAGAGATGAAAAAGAAAGAACACAGAGACAAACCAAAGAAATCATCCTGCCTCCACCATTGTTGTTAACGTACAGTAGCTATTTTGTCTCAGTATAATACAGGCCTTAGCATGTTAGAATTTGAAGCAGATTTTTTGAATCTGTGGATCTGTCTGTGGTAAAAGTACAAAATGAAACTTAAATACTGTATTCAAACTACACTAGGTTCCACCACATAATGAACTGTAGAATGGCCCGGTCATACAAATGTAAGATTTACTAAAGGGTGTAGAACAAACTCTGACCTCATAAAGCATCTTTGATCAATGATGATCATCCTTCATTCAGTCGTCCTATGGCAATCCTTTTAATGTACTGCAACATGATAAAAAATATATAGTCAATTATGAATACAATATGTAACACCACATGTAAGTCCATCAATCTCCATATTCCAAAGTTTTGGCTTATTCAGTGAAATGTAAGACTCTAATAACACAAAGCTCACACCAAATCTTTACTGAGGCTAAATCCTTTGCTACATTACCATATGTTATACCTACAGTATTTCTTTATAAGCCATATTTGTCTGCACATGCTTTACACAATACATAGAAACATAAGAAAACAAAATTAATTAAAACTAAGGAATGGTCTTGATTGATGATGTATCCATTACTTACAGTATTTTAAAATGTTTATTGGGGTATGGTGCCAATATACACCAAATTTATTCCACATTCACAGGAAGCACCAGGACATACTGTATGAACGTTACAGAAACCCTTTGCTGTGTTATTAAATGTTTTCGCATGTAAGAATTTGAAATGTTCAGCTTTCTTCTAAAATCGAAATTCTAGATGGACTAATACTGTACTTTAAAATATATGCCTTCCCCTTAAAACTGCATTTTGGCATCAATTTTTACATATATCATTTTTTTTCACTCTTTATTTAGGTATTAAATGCAGGACAAAAGCTGATAGAGCCTGACTTTGGAAAGTTGCCACCCAAATTTAAATTCATTATGATCCACCTTTCTGCCTACCATACAGAGGGATGTAAACCAGCGAAAGGCACACAAGACTGATATGTGGACTAAGACAGCCACTTGGTATCACTCAGGGGTAGGGTTTTGAAGCTGACACAAAATTGCACACCCAGTTTCCAAAACACAGTGGCTCAGTCTAAACAGAACAGTCTACCTGGACACAAGAGAATAAGAAGCCATTCTGTTAAAACTGAAGATTTAAAAAGAAAATCTAAGCTGAATCTACAGATGTATGATTGAAGTATTTTAACTGTTTGTTTTCCTATGTTAAAAAAAAAGGCACCTTCTAGTGAATTGCCCTGGTTTCCAGCACTCCAAAGTCAGCAAATGAAGAAAGAGTAAGACCAGTGTGTCTTAGACACGTCTCAAGATTGCATAATAAAAAATAGTTTTGAGGGGAAGTTTAAGATGTGCTTATCCCAGGAAATAAAAAAATAAGGTAAGCGCTGAAGTGAAAGCATTTGTGGTTCGCACAGAAAAATAAGTTTCATTTTGAACAAAGAAAACTGCATTTTTGTTGCCACAGGCATTACCAAAGAAAGCCCTGTAAAGTTTTCAACCCCGTTCTCTTCCTCCCACCTACTTTTCTAATAACGTGTGCACAAAATGGCATATCTCACAGTATTATACCTTTCTTTTGGGAATTTGTTGAAGAAAAGAGCAAAGAACATAAATATTTACATCGAATGTAATTTTTTTTAAATGCTCCCCTAGACATAGAGTTTATGTCTTTTTTTTTCCATAGCTGTTTTCAAGTTTTGGAAGCTAAGTAGTTCAATTCAAACCCAGGGGGGCCTATACCCCAGTTAAACAAGGATTTTTACAGTTCTTTTCTTTTTTTTTTGCCCAACCCTTATATCCCAATGCAATTATTTAATATACACCCACTCGTAGTCTGCATATGAGATATGAATATAATTGTATGTTATTTTTTAATTACAGGAAAAATCTAACTTGTAAGATGATGGGCTGGAAGGTGCCATTGCATTGTTTTTTTTTCATCCTCGTTTTCTGATTATGTGAGCTGGGCTCCTTTGCTAAGGGATGATAAGCGGAATTTCCATGTTCTCTGCATAATTAATCCATCTTTGCCTCTCTTCATGCCAGCCCGCCCGTTATCGCCGGCACATGCCTGAATTGCAAAAGAATCCTCTCTTCAATTGGAACTTATTGATATTCTAAAAAAACTGGAAATCCTTAAATTTAAGCCACAGATTGTTAAATGGATTAATTTCGCGGCAATCGCAAGCATCTAACGCAGGAAGACAGGCAAAGCAAATTGAAAGTGTCTCCTGTTTGTGGAGTTTTGGTCCCAAATGATAGGGTTTATTGGCATGTTTTTTCTACTCCATAGTCAGAAATTACCATTCATTTGCATCGCATAAAATACTTTTATATGGTTCGAAATTCAGAGGAATTTCTTTCAATGCCTGTCGTTGCCTGCATGATAACAACTTCAGCTTCCCACATCTGGACGGTTTTGATACAGGGTGAAAGGAATGCCTGAATATTTAATATTTTTTATCAGTCCTCATCAATGGTTTAACCATTAAGGATCATACTTTATTTTGCATATAGGCTCTCAGAGCCTGTAGAAGTATTTTTCAAATCATATAGATATTGTACCATTCTAAGAAAATATTTGTATTGTTTATTGGCTTTGTGGTCATGTAATTAACTGTGTTTCTCTATTAATAAGTGTTCTATGTGACAGATGACCTATACACACTCATACCTAGAGCTGTATGGAAACCATTTGCTTTAAAACCATTTGAAAAAGCACATGCCACAGATTTAATAGATCATAAGTCAAATACACAGCACAAGATGCATTAATGAAAGTACTGTACATGAGACACTTAAACTAATGTACCAGATCTTTACAACTTGCATCAATAAACACAACTTAGATTTCCTAGCATGTGAGTTCTGCCTTTTAGAATAATTTGTAGAAACAGGTGCATTGACAGCATCATTAAATGCATTAAAACAGCTACGTTTGAAAACAAAAATTTAGTGTGGTTCTTTGGACAAGGGGAGAAATTCAGATGAACTTGCAGTAATAACTAGAAATAGGATAGCAAGCTATTATTGTTACATCTGTCATGTTTAGGAGGACTGATTGCAAATATATAACTAACAAGCCTGTTTTGGACTATGCCTGGGCATTTGTAATCTAATAATTATAGATTAATCAACCTGATATTCTGTATATATTCATGGCAGTTTCGGTTAGGATGTTGCATAAATTGGATGCAGCTGTAATTCAGGGCAATTAATCTGTCAAAATGCAGAACCAGGACACCATGCATTCTGCATCCATATGGCATTTCTTTCTGATACTGATCACATATTATTCTTACAAAGCAAAACTGAAAGGAGCTTCCAAATACCATTGCCCTGAATTTACTGAATATATTATATCATACACTGATAAACAAAACTCTTTCAGTATTCAGAATTCAAAACTTGTTTTTTGTGA
Organism: Atractosteus spatula; assembly: GCF_055471065.1. Classification (NCBI taxonomy): domain Eukaryota; kingdom Metazoa; phylum Chordata; class Actinopteri; order Semionotiformes; family Lepisosteidae; genus Atractosteus; species Atractosteus spatula. The sequence continues at coordinate 37,051,903 of NC_142717.1, read as the reverse complement.
CAACCAGGCATTTTGCATCTAAAGGTAATTTTTATTTCGTGTTTTTTGACAAGAATTGATTTACCTGAAATTATGTGTAGACATATATGTGGGTAGCTGTGTTTCTCAACTGTTTTAACAGAGCAATTTCTTAAAACCAGTCTTACTTACAAGACATTGATATCAAATAATAGCATAATTGTTTTACTCCATAACTTTAATTTAAGACCAGATTCAACCTTGTTCTTATCTAATAAATTATCCCTTTATACTGAATGTCAATATATTTACATTGTTCTGCAATTATTTAATATACTGTACTTTGTTTAAATTGGACAGCTATTCAGGAATTGCTAATAATTCCTTGACTCAAAGTCTTTATGATATCAGAGTTAAAATACAAACTGCAGTGAAGCACCACAGTATTGCTTCAGTGTTAAATTACTTTTGGCTGTTGAGATATTATCAAACATAAAATTATCATGTGATTTCCCGTTATTATAATCCATGTTTGATATCTGCAGAATATGTAATTTACTCATTTTTATTGTATTTCACATAAGGAAATGGATTTGTTATGTTTTGAAAAAAATATTGACACATAACATTAATCTTTTAATTAGTTTTATCTTAAAGAATACTAAATATTTCTGATTATATACAGTAGGCATACTGTTGTGAGAACTAATTTCACATTTTATTGCAGGGTTCTGTATCAGTAGCACTTTAAAACCTGAACAGGTCTCTTTTTCCTTTACTTGAAAGAATGCAGATTTACACTAAATTCTTCATCACTTCAATTGAAGAAGCTGCATGTCAGATTAGTTTGATACCAGCCATAGGTCACGGATAGAATTAATATACAGTAAGTGCATTTAACCCACTTGGTACAAAACACTACACTTACATCACTGCATTCTACAGACTGTAGTATGAAGTGTTCAACACACTGAAACATACTTAAAATAATGAAGATGATTGTAACATCAGAACAGACAGATTTTAAATTACGTAACTGTAGACTATTATATTGATGTCATCATTTGTTTTTGTTTTACACCAAAATGGAATTTTAACCTTATGTCTATATTTTAAGTGACCCCCCTCAGAAATATGCTGGTGTTCACTCTTAACGTAAACTAATAAAAGAACTCACACAAGTCAATCAGAAAAATGTTATGAATACCTACTGTCTTCACATTCAATATGAGCTTAATTTATACAAATACCACTGAGCTGATTTTCATTAGTTTGATTTTCGGTCTTGAAAATATATTTCAAAATTGTTACAGTAATAGAGAAGAAATAAGAGGAATTAATTAATGCTCAGACTATACACATTCATAATGATCAAAATCACTGTAATGAGCATCTCATTCAAGTTTCTGCAGACTTTCCTCAGATTGTCATTTCACCCCGTTTCTTCTGGCCTGAGCATTGGAACTAAATATGAAAAGCAGATTATACACTAAAAGTTACACACAAGCTACAGTACAGTTATTGATACTTTTAGAGCAATTATTGAAGCATTTGCAATGTTAACATGGAAAAGTGAGTTTGTAAATCTTCTATGCCAATTTTTATTTTTTTTTCCATCCAGCACAACTATGTAGCTATCATATCCACAGAACATGATGTCCATATTTAAGACTTCATTAGCAACACTAAAAAAAGCCATTGGGAAGACGCTTGTCTCCTTACCAGTCTCAGTAATGTGTATTCTTACTACATGCACTGCTTTCCACTGCAGCAATCTGCAGAGTGTGCACATGAGGCCTTGGTTGTCCTTGTTTTACAAGCGTAAGATCAAGCACGCCTTCTGGGTAAAAAAAAAAAACACCTTCCTTTATCGAGAATCCCTTACACAGTAAAATCAGGCTCCTAAACCATCATTCGTTAGATTACTAGTCTTCCAGAAGTGTGTGGATCTTTCTTTTAATTGGCCCAGTCACACTGCATCACAGCAATTCCGCTCCATATTCCAAATCCCTATTCCGTATACAATGTGAGTTGCCATGGATGAGGGTGTGCGCTAAAAAAAATCGTATTGATAAGAATTTCTGATTGACTCTGCAAAATGAAATGGTGAGGAGGCACTTCAATATTCATCCTATTTATTTTCCATGTATTTCCTAGTTTTTATCAATAGTTGAAGCTACAAAGAAAGAAGAACCTCCAACTGCCCAATGCTACAGTAAATGACTTGGCCGGGTACACACTGTATGGGGTGTCACTGTATGGCTTAGTGATTAGACTTTCAACACCTGCACTAAGCATCCTAGTGATGATAAGACAGATGTTCGAATAACACTGCTACAATTTTATAATACTAATTTTATAATATTATTTTTTATTGGTCTGTTTTCTGAGTACTGGTACACAGCTTTAGAAAGGTTTAAGGTACTTGTATGTTTACATTATCTGAAATAGCACTTAAGTTTCTTCTAGATGTAACTTAATATTTACATTAAATTTATTAAGAAAACATTCCCCATTTGAAAATATCATAAATTAAACCTCTTTTGTGACCTTCAAAAGTTTTATTTGAAGAATAGCTTTATGATTGTTAAATAGCAATATACAGGACCATGCTTTTAGGTGAACGTATCATTTATCTATGAAAAACATAAAGAACATTACAATCATCTACTTTCTATGTGTATAATATTTTAATTATTTGATTACACTATATAAAATATGTCCTCCCCTCAATCATTAATTACCCTGCAAAAGGTGCACAGTCGAATTCCACAGTTCACTTTAAAACTTGACTGGTGAAATTGAATAAACCTCTTCTTCATCAGATACCTTTAAAACCTAATTAGTGTTTGTCTTAGTCTGGAATAATGCATCTTGCATGCATTTAGACTGGTTAAAATCGCATGGGTCCAGACTGGATGTTATGACAAAAATGTCCAACGGAGTTAAAAGCTTTCTGACAAAAGTTGTTGGTACATCATACCCTTGTACAAGAGTTTCTTTGCCTGACCACTAAAGAATGTCCATTCGGAATGTAAATTTCACATTGAACATGTTTTTATTAATGTAATGTGATCTTGAATAACATCAGTGCAATGTGTTCAGGAAAAGTAACTTCCTGTTACTTTTCAGATCCATGGAAGAAAAACAGACCTGCTACATTCTAATATAAAAGCTCAAATGTTTATAATAGTCAGATACAGTACAGAAAGAATCACCCTGTACTAAGTCAAGAGGGGGATCAAGTTGTCTCATTATATATAGAGAGATTTCTTAGACATAGATACGCAATGAGGTAAATAAATGGCTCAGTCGATATCTGAAATATGAAAAAAAGGGATTAAAAGTCTCTAAGGACAAGATAAAGACAATACTGTACTGAAAACCAAGAGAATTACCTACATTAGGACACCAGAGTGATAAGGACTATCAAGGTGCTGTTTGTAAAATGAGCAGGATAATTGTTCTTTAAACTTATTTTATTGTCCCCAAGTAGAAATCATCTGGTTCCAGCCTAAATGGTCTCCATTCAGGCAATATACAGTAACATCACATTGACTATAAGCTAGCTTTTCATAACACAATAACGTGAAGGAATAAGGGAAAAAAACATCTTTACTGTATACTAAGGGATGGTTTCTCCCAAAGATGTTTTTCATTCACACTTAAAACTAGACTTCAGTTTTCAGATTTATTAGCCTCTCCAGAGTAGAATTTATTTCTCTTTTATATATACTGTATGTGTATATTTATTTTACATTTCAGATATGTTTTGATGTGTTTTTATAGAGGATTTTAAATACCAACGAGACCATTTGAATGTGACTTTATATATGAGTAAACTTTAAAATGGGACATGTGTGTAAAAAGAACTGCATCTATCCACGTCACAGTCCACAGGGTTGAGGGTAGTTCTGGCAAGCCCAGCAGTGGAACTGGGACTCTATCAGACATCGGCTTGACGGTGGAGTTGGCTCAGGACCATTAGAAACCACAAACAGCAGAGTCATACAGAAGGTGGAGAAACAGCCTGCTCACAAACCATTGTCTCACTCTTTAATTGAAAAAGTGATATAAAATAGATATCAAAAACATTTTCACCATCTTACCAAGGTTTTTGATCATTTTTATTTCAAGAAAAAAGTCTATGTACTGTACAGTATGTTAAATAAAAATGTTTCTTAACTGATTATCTTACGAGGTGCTTACTTTCAAAGTGTTGCCTCAGGGTTCTTCAGCCTGTTTGCCGAGAAAAGTATAAATGAAGTAAATGTAGTATAAATGTGTATAAAAGTTTCAAGTGACTGTTTTTATCCAACAGGAAGTCAATCCCATCTTCTGTGCTCTAAATAGACAGCCTTTCTCAAAGAACAAACAATAGTAGCAGTATCTCTTTCTTAATGAGTATAAGTCATGTTCACTTACAGTGATAAACTTACAATGATAATAATGTTCACTTATAAAGTGTACCTAGTGTATAAACTAGGAAGATAAATCAATGAAATAGAGATCTTGTATTAAATATTTTATTTAATAATGATTTAAGTACCCTTTTAACTTGAAATTGTTTAAAAATCCATTAGTAAATGCACCAAATATAGGCACACAGTTGTATTTTTCACATTATGAAGTGCAGTGTTTTAAAGATTTTGATGTATGATATGCTTGTTAACTGCGGAGGTCACATCAAACCTGTTTACCGCTCTGCGCATATTGGATTTCTGTCTTTCATTTCTGATCTCCAACTCTAGCAAGTGATACAAAGTTTTTTCCTCTGTGCATCAAACAGCAACATGCATAATAACGGCAACAAAAACAGAAGTGCTAATAAAGTTCTGTTCTGGAGGGGCTAGGATGTCTGTATTTTTATTATACTGCTGGGTTCTATTTGAGCGAAACAGATACATAGAAAAAAATAAACATTTACTAATCTTTGGATCTACTGGTCTCTATAACCTTTCATTTTTACCCATTACCAACTCTGTGCATTGGATCAATGACAGTGGAATGCAGAGCTAAAAAATGTACCGTACATTCTTTATAATCAAAACACTAAAATGACATAGCACAATTATCATCCCTATAACAATAACTTCCCTTCTTTCTTAGCCAAGTATAGCTCTATAGCTGAACATTATTTAATTTAAAAAATATAATAACACCTTTTATTTATTCTTAGCAATTCATGCTTTGTGTTTGCTCTCAGATTATAAACCCTACTACTAAGATTCCTCAAGGCTGGAGATTTAAGGTAATGATATCACTATTTTTTTAGTTTTGCAAAGGCTCCAGTACCAATACCTCGCCATCGTACAGCTTTCCCATTGCATCGGTAATGCGGATTACTTTTTAATCGTTGTGAAAAATGCAATTAAAAAGCAACTAATAATGCATTGTATTACCCCTATAGCCACTTCTTCAGCATTGGAGAACATGCAGAACTGGCACAAGCATTGCCTCTCCCAGGTGTCTCTAAAAGCTACAAGAGTCACTACAGTGAGGCCAGACAATGGTCACCCTGCTGACTCATTCCATCCACAATCACGCCAGACCAGTGTTGCCTCTGGGAACTCCAGGCTAAAGGCAGGAAACCGGCAGCATAAGGGATCCAAATAGAAGAGCCCCAGTGTGCAGTGTTGAGGGTGGACTCAGAGGACCAAACAATAGAAAATAATTAAGCATAAAAAGTACATGTGAATTCAGCCATTTGCTGGAATCAGACAAAGGTCCCCAAATATGAAAGCAGAATACATTCTTTTATGTCCAGTTGCAGCAGAAAGAAACAATTAATTCATTTTTAAAGAAGTTTATCATGAATACTGCCATTATGCATGAGCAGTTGATGCTTTTTTGGTACTGCAGCTACTCACCTTACAGGTCAGTCTGATAAATGTGGAGCTGTAAACGTGTATTTGTAAAAAAAAACAACATAAAAACACTGTCATCCCGCTGACCATCTCTTTTGACAATTAATCTGTAGGACTTGGGATGCCAAATTCAGGCTGTACAGGAGCACAGACTGTGCTCCTGGTGTGTTCTGACCGTGCACTGTTAGAATAGTATACTCTACAGGGTCTTTTATATACGTGTACTGCCATACAACTGTGGCTCATACTGTTTGTCAAGGACTTGTGACTCTAAATCAGTGGCTCCCAATCCTGGTCCTCGTGACCCACACATCTGTTGGTTTTTGCTGTGACTTGTGAATAGAAACAAACTGCAAATATTCAATTGTAGCAACTTCTTAGATCAAGTAAGGCTTCAACTATCTAATGAAGGTGGGAAATGAAAACCAGCAGGTGTGTGGGTCATCAGGACCAGGATATTGGGACCCACTGCTCTAATCCCTGCCCACAGGACTTGTGTCCATTCTTTTCATGTTATCCAAGGTGGTATACTGTATTTCTAATCCGGGTCTAAATAAATGACAACTTGCATCTAAAGCAGAGGTCTCAAACTCAGTTCTTGGAGGACATGTTGTCTTCTGTTTTTTCCACCCATGTTCTCAGTTACATACTGTAGTTAGTCTTATTATTTAATTAGCTGGATAATTGTAATACCTCTAACCAGGCTCTCGGGTGATATATAGATAGCTGTACCTTTAACGAAGTAAATGTCTTGTGTAATCAACTGTAAAACACCTTATGGAGAATCATATACTGTATGTCTAATCTAGAAAATAATTAATGTTTAATTGACTACTCAGATTGGAAAAAAAACAAACGACATGAACCACTTCAAGAACTCAGTTTGAGTCCTCTGATCTAAAGGGACATAATATCTTTAGCTCTTTTAAATCATCAGATAATCAGAAAATCAAAACTGGGGCATAAAAAGCAAAAAATAACTGTTAATTGTACAGGCACAGAAGTGAATTGGTGAATTGGTTTCAACTATTTACAGCAGGTTAATGTGTACAGCTCAGCATTGGTTTTGACTGTAAGTTACCTTGAAAGAAGTCTCAGCTAAATAAATAACAAAAATAACAAAGGAATTCTATGTTAACTGTTTTTTCTCATCAGTTTGTATTTGCTGTGTATACATTTTGTATATTTATATGAACTATCCCTGCAAAATTGTTTTGTAGTTCAGATATACAATAAATCATAAAAGAGAATGAATAACATTTTTTTACAGTTCATACCATGAAGACATATAAAGTTCTTGATTTTATGTGTTACTGTACAATTCAGTCTGGCTTTTTGTAAGTGTTTAATTACTCACTGTGGGCACCAGGAGAGAACTGACTTACTGAAGTATTGATTATAACTCCCTGCAAGTTATCTAAGGGAAAAAAGACAGCCGAATGAGGGTTGTAAAGATCCTGATGATAGTAGGGCAGGACCTGCACACACCTAGAGAAATAAAAGATAATCAGGACACCAAACCGCCAATTCACAAACCAACATGAAAATAATACTGCATTGGTGAAGTTGAATGTTCTGAATTGATCTGACACTTTGAAGTCAGTAGATAAAATGCCACCTGAGCATTTCAAATATTACACATAATTCAAAACAAAAATAAAGCATTATCTTTCACACACATATACTGTATATTCATCAATATAAAAATAATACATTCATATTCAGTTGAATATGCAAATTTACTGTCCTTACTGTGCACTATCCTTATGTACTCTACATTTTGAATAGTCAGATGGAAAACAATAAATGCATAAACCTAGTACTCTCAATGTATGTATAAACTTTAAAACAAACCACAATGTAGCACATAAAATCAATAAAACATTGATGTACTGCACTGCTGGTTATGAATTATGTTGAATTATATTTAATTATGTACTGTAAGTTATGCTTTGGCTGTTTTCAAATACAACCTCTATCACTGTCTTTCCTACATTTAATTAGAACTATACTGCAATATACTTAATTATATATTTTAATCCATTGTGCTGAGTCACTTGTCATTGATTTCCTCTGTGACAAACACAGCATCATTTTAATTATCTGCACCATCTGTGCCAAACCATTGAAGAGAAACCATCTTTTTCTTTAAGATTTGTATCAGTCACCCAAAGCTACAAACACATGATTGCTGCTCCATTTTTTGGCACAGTAAAACTCATCGAATTGTAGTGGATGGTTTTGGGCTATAGTAATACTAATGAAGAAGAGTTTTACATACCTGAGACACACAAAGCAACCCCACAGGAGATCGATGAAGAGGGTTAAGAGGGAAATGGAGGTAGGCCGGACTGTGCATTGCTGCCTTGTAGCACTGGGGCTCTGGTTTCAATTCCTGGGTGCTATCTGTGTGGAGTTTGAATGTTCTCTCTATGTTTGCTCTGTATAATGGACTGCCATCCCTTCTCCAATGTATCCATTGCTTGCCAGGAGAGGCTCATTCATTTTATTTTGTTGTAAGCCCTCATTTAGTTGCTTTTTCAATAGTTTGAGTAGTTTCAATCTTAAATAATAATGTGTGATGGATAAGACAATTGAACAAAGTAGTGATTTTAACACATAGTATTATACTTTTTATTTGTGAAGCTCTACTCAATCACTTTTAAAAAATAATTTCAGTTGCATTTATCAACTAGAAATTCAACTATGCTAGACTAAATAATCCAAGTCCTAATTAAAACACAATGGGCTCTGATTTTCCCTGTGGGCATATCGGCCACCTAATTATTTAACTATGTAAAGGGCAGTTTCCTAACAAGAAAAATACGAATTGGGGTGTGTTCTCTTTATTGTTTTCAAAAGAATTTTAAATGTTTCCAGTTCAATACCAATAAGAAAACATCAAAGAGTTTGTTACAAACTAGTTTATTTTTCTGTACCATAAAATAGCTTAAGCCTACATAAAGACCTACCTTTAATTTAAAAATTTCCCTGGAAGAACAAATTCAACATTACCAAATGTCTCATGTTTTTTAGATTACCCTGGATAATAAATCATCTTTATTTAAAATAGTTTTCTTTATATTTAACAATTATATTTCCTTGAGCAAAAAAGGATTCAATTCCTGATTGTTTGTTGAAAATTAAAGCGTTGCAAAAATTTATTTCAAAGAAATAAAACTGCTTCCTCCTACATTACATCTAACCCAAAGTCACATAAAGAAGGGCTAAGGTTGGAATCTGTGCCTCAAGCCAATTAATTAATTTTAAGCAATGGTTTACACACATCACATGACTAGGTCATCGTTTGATGTCAGGGCACAGATATTAAAGATGCAGGCTTGCACAAGCATTTCGCTCAAAGATACAGGATACGTGTTTTGTGCTGAACTTTGTTTCAGGCAAACTACAGTATGAGACTGTATGTAGCATCATAAAAATGGAAATGGAGAAAATATTAAGACTTCAGGTGCGATTGAAAACTTTCACCTCTGGAAGAAAAACCTGAAATAATTTTGACTACTATAACCACTCTCCAAGTGGTCTTCCTTCCATATCACAAAACTCAAATTTTGTCCTGTCAGGCGCTTCACAAGCTTTTTCTAATGAATTAAGTCGTTTGGGTTAAAATAACACAACAGTGTGCCTGTCCTGTACACAGAAACCTTAATTTTTCCACAATTATTAACATCAAATAACTTGTTGGAGTTTTTAGATTTTTATAGTCATCAAATTAGGCATAGACACTCATTTTCCTTTATTTATTTTCATATTTTTACATCATATTTTATGATGCATAAAAATACAGTACAATGTAGTTTAAGAGGTTTGGGAGGAAGGCTAAATCCTAATGTTGCACACTTCAGCTCATTATGTACTGTATATGAACCTTTAACATGCCTTTCACATCTTTCCCGCCTCCATATCTACACCCTTGCGACACCATAGCTCCATAGTTTTTCATCACACTCTATCTTACATAAAATGCAAGACGTATGCAGAGCAACTGCAATATAAGAGAGAACTCATTTGGCAACTCTCTAAGTGCACACTTTAAGCCACAACCATTACACTTTTCCCTTGATCAGATGAAGCTCATCATGGTCCTTTTGAAGATTCTGCTCTGGCATGAAACCTTAGGTCCACAAACGTGCCAGATCTCTGTGCCCGTGTGAGTTCAGGGTGGTGGTGCGGAGTCATTTGAAAGACATGTATTAGGGTGCTCTGTCCTAGTGTTCCATCTAAACTACTGTATAGTGCGCACAGATTATCATTATTATTCCAAAATATGTTGTTGTTACATGCTTAGTGGCATATCTGTTGTAAAGTACTGGACATTAAAATAGTGCCCATCTGAACCAAAGATTACAAAGCGAAGGTGTCTTACAATATGTGAGAATTAATTGTGAGAGTTCATCATGTTGCAACACCTCATAATTTCAGTTTTCTAAGGTGCTTGTGAATAAGGAACAAACAGGTAATCAAATGCAAGCATCTGCTTAAAACAAATTAAATTTCACTAAAATTTACACTTTAGATGGCTAGGTAAGCACATTCCAGCCTTACACATAATGGCAAATTGATACAGAATTTATCCCAGTTTCTATGCAATTGGAGTAGATATACAGCAATACCATCAATGCATGTACAAGGCATGTAAAGCTAACTAAAAAATTCCACATCCGAATGATAAATCATTGATGTTCTGATCTGCTGGTTATGAATTATGTTCAGTTATGGTTTGGCAATTTTCAAGTAAAACTTCTATCGCTATCTTTACTAAAAGTAATGATGATTATACTGTAATATATCTACTTATACAGTATATTTTAACCAATTAATATGCCGAGTCACTTGTCATCGATTTCCCCTGTGACAAAAACAGCATCATGTTAATGATCCACACCATCTGTGCCAAACCATCGTCAAGGAATCATCTTTCTCTTAAGGATTTGTATCTGTCAGTCATCCCAAGCTTCAAACATGTCATTGCAGTTCACATTTAAGCGTGAGTCAAACAAGCCATGCATAATTTTTTTTAAAAAAAAGAAAAAACAAAAATGGAAATAAATAAAAAGATGAAGATGAAGTGCTCAACACAATACCGGGGAGTATCGTTCACAGTTCGGTGAATCAAATATCACATCAATGATAGGGACACAGTGCTCAGAAGAGACAGGCACCATTGAAGAAGAGAGGTCATAGAAACAGAAGAACTCAAACTACACAGTACAAATGTCCCTGAATCTTCCTGTATAATGCTTAAGAACACAAAATCAACAGGTTTAATTTCAGTGGTGCATGGCAGACTTTCCAATTCAGATAGTCGTAATGATGCTTTACTGTATAAAATAATCAGAACTGCACATAGCAAACAAAACATAATAATAATGGGGGACTTCAACATTCCTCAGATAGACAGAATCGTCAATTGGGAGCACAAACGCTCAAACTGAAATGGCGGCAGTACTTAACAAATGCTTTCTAACTCAATTTGTTAGATTTTGTATTTCAACTTAATTTGCTTTGATCAGATTTTTTCCAATTATTTGAAGAGTAGAAGTAGGAAATCGTGAGTGTAACTCATTAGATTGATCTGAGCAATAAACGACAGTATTGAATAATATTTGGATGTATGGAACGATACAGTATATCTGAATTTTTAGAAACTTTTGATGACGTGTCGCATGAAAGACCAATCCTCAAGCTGAAAGTTGAAAATGGATACACATGGATAACAATTTGGTTCCAAGGCTGATAACAGAGCGTATAGGAAGTTACCTTTTACTGAAATTACATCATTTGTAAAATTGCATTAGGGATCTTAGGACTGTTGCACTACCTAATTTATATCAATATCCTAGGCTCTGAAATAATTAGAAAAACTGTGAGCTTGCAATTAATACAAAACAAGTGGAGTTGGAGATACTGTTTCAGTACTGCAAGAAACACTCCAGAGCTTTGATACATTTCTGATTTGGACACCAGAAAAACTAATTTTAACATAGATAAGTATATGGTATTATATTTAAGTATCAAGCTTGTACATATTAAACATCAAAACGATGGTACTAAATTAGAAATAAAAGTAATATGGGAGAAGGATCGATGCTTTTATGTTGATTAAATACATTCTTCATCTAGATAGTGTAGACAATACAAAATGCCAACAGAAAATTTGAATATAGTGTACAGTTCAAACTACAATCAAGGGATATAATGTTAAAATTACAGTATAGGATATGCAAGTTACTTCTCATTTAGAATTTTGCGTTCAACTTTGGTACCATGCAACAGAAAACTATTTCTGCTCCAGAGCCAGTACAGAAGATAGCAACCAGCCTAATTCCTGGTCTGGAGGGAACGACATACTCTTATACTGTAGATTAAGGAAACTTAAGCTTATTTAGCTTGGAACAGAGAAGATCGTGTGGGGAATTGAATAGGATATTCCAGATCCTGAAAGGCATTGACCTAGTCAGTCCAGGATATGTTTTAAGATCAATGAGGATCAAAGAACCTAGTGATACAAATGGAAATTAGTTTGTGAGCATTCATGACAGATAACAGGAGTATTATTTGTACATACGAAGTTAGAACATTGGCTCATCAAGTTAGCAGCAGCCCATTGAGCTGCTAATGGCCGCTTCTCATTTGAAATGCTTCTTCTTATGTTCTTAAATTCCTGCAAAAAATCTGCACATTTACTGTATATACCAAATTAACAATACAATATTATGCAGTATCCAAAATCTGACAAGGCCTGTCGTTGTTTGGCCTCTAATATTTTATGATATTCACTTTGCAACATGGGGTATTCTGTAAGCTTTACAGAAAAAGCAACTAAAGAATGTACCAAGGGACATCTGCAGTTCTGCAATACTACAGCCCATGGCCCAGTCTGAGTCTTGCCTTCTAGCTTGAACATTCAATTTCAGATTACCCTATTCTGCGAGCTTTGGGTTATTTCTGTTGATGGTCTGCTTAACGATACTGCTTGCAGGTGTAAACTACAACAGCAGTTAGAGTTCCTCCAAGAAGTTTCTTAAGACGCATGAGAGTAAGAAATAAATAGGTGAGAATAATCAATCCAAGTCTCTTCTTAAAACAACTTAGTCACTCTGTTACTCTCGCCTTGGTGCACTTTGAAATAAAATTTGATCTCCTGCAAAAATCATATACTGTCATTTAAAAAAAAACACGTGCCAACGAATTTGTACATTTTTGCAACGTACAGCGAGAGCCCATTGCCTTGAGCCTTATTCTTATAGACCTCGATTGTGAACGTCACTTCAAGATGGTATTTGGGATGTTTCTTTTCATGGTTAGCTCAAAGGCACCGTCGGCCGGGAAACGAAACCAACAGTTACTCAGCAAAGTCTTCATCCAAAGGAGTTCTTCACTTGCATCTTCAAATTGGAAAGGGATACTACATACATACTACAGCAGGCCACCTAAAAAACATTTCTTGGAGAAGCACAAAGTGCAACATAGTTGACTAGTTAACCCTTAAAATTATACTGTAGTTTCAAACTCCATTCCAAAGTCCTGAAATTGGGTTACAAGATAATTTCACAGGCGACTTGCTTGTCTTACTTGGCAGTTCAACTGGCTAATTGAGGAAGGCGATTTCCAGTCTCTGCAACTGTTTAAGAAATGATACTTAAAATCTGAGTAATGATGATAAAAAAGCTTTCTTATGACGAAGCAAGTTTTTTTTTTAACGTTCCTTTCCAGAAAGCACTATTTTATTTTAAAAAAGACCATTTTGAAAACTGAATTTATGATTCTGGGAATCAACTACATAGCTTTTCCCACTGTTAGCTATTGTTATCTTTAGATTTATAAGTCAATTACAATACCACAGTGTTGATATTATTCACATTAAGGAAACTCGAAAATAATAACTTTCCATTTTTGTCATTCTTAATATAATGTTAGTGGTTAGACAATGCAGAAAAAAATAACAAAGACTACAATAATCTATCAACCCTTAGCACCTAGACATCTCCAACATAACTCATTTGCTGTACATACATAAAGAACATCCAAAATGATGGTTTGAGACCAGAGCAGCTTTTAATAAACAAGAAACCACTGTCTCCTTCTGTGCTATTGTTTAAGTGTTTTCCCTGTTTAATGATGTACTGTAAGCTGAAGAAGAATGACACTGTTTGAAACAGACCATTGAAGAATGTACTGTATATGCAACAAATATTTTTTCCCTAAAGCTGTACGTTTTTATCAGTTTATGGTAAACACAAGATATGAGGATTAGAATTAAAATATGAAGATGACTAGTTATTATGAGAAACAGCACATCAAATAATCCTTTTGGTCCATTATTTATCTGAAATATTTCCAAGTGGTAGGTAAGATATAGATTATTCCAATAGCATTCTCACGGTAAAGACAGTTTAATCCAAAATGTGTGAAGCAATAACAAAAAACCAAAGAAAAACAAAAACAGGTTTATTTATGAGCAGGTAAAATAACATTACATTCGCTTGTTCTCATCATCTCCACTAAATCTAAAATTATACGGTAAGCCTGAAACTCTCCTGACACAACGAGATCAGTTGTTCACAAATAATTTGACAAAGCATTCACAATAACATTGTGTGTAGAAACGTCAGGTGTTGATCTGGTGTGGTTGTGTGACATAAATATTTTGTCAGAGTTAATTAGAAAAAGAATGTCGTATCACAGCTATAAATTTGATCAGCTCGGTGCAGTTTTTACTTTTTTGTAAAGAAATTGTGCTTGAGAAAAATCTGAAAATATAAAAAAATGCTGTTGTTTAAAAAAAAAGGCAATTTACATGTAGGATAAAAAACACAGCTTTTAATAAATCAACCAAGACAATACATGTACAGTATCCTAAGGAATTTGCTCCACATTAAGTTCATTTTAGAATTAAAGATGAGAAAGCCTTACCAGTGATGTGCCTGCCCTGTTTGTTTTAACAATAGTATACCTTTCAAACACCTGTGCAATAAAATTCAGAAATCCAAGACTGTGATAATTTGAGAAAGAAACAGGAACTCTTCACATACAGTATGACACTGAGGTCAGTGAGCTCAGAACCAATCTGATAACAGAGTAGGACTTCTTACAATGTAGCTCAGTGTATCTTTGTCTCTTCTTCTCCATATTTTCCAAAATGAATTCCAAAATGAGTACATCCTTTTTGAAATTGTCCTTTTTCTGCAAGGGAACAATAAAGATATTTTCTTCAAACACTTCTGCATTTTCGAAGTGGTTTTCATGTGATTAATATAGTCTTGATGATCCATAGAGCTATTGAACATTAATTTATCTCAGTATACCTCAAAAGTTGCACATTGATTATTTAAAACTTATGAAAGATGATAGGTGGAAGAATTATTTAGAATACAACAAGCATAAAAAAACCGTAAAGAATTATTTACTTTTGTGCAAGAATTTGGCTTGTGTGTTTCCACAAGAAAGCTAAAAAAATAATTTGTGAAATATACCACGTACTGTAACTTTAGGAGAATGTGTACTGACTTCACATTCCAAAAGCAAACAGATTTGTTTAATACAACAAAAGGACGAGAGTAGTTTCAATCTGAATTTTAATTATATGTTACTCAAGGTGTAGGGGGTATCGTTTTATAATTACTCGGTGAATTACATTAGATAAATCTGACATACAGTATATTTCAAAGATGATGTAAAAAAAGAAACTGAATTGTGTTTTTTTTTTCTTTACTGCTCCCCTGAGAGAGAGTCTGTATGAATCCGTAACGACTGTGCAACGATGCCCTGTGCTGCCGGGAACACTAGTGATCCTGGCAAGTGATTCACACAAAGACAAGGCAAGTGTCAAATCCCTTCCACTGGCACAGCACCGCGAAATGCGGGAACAAACATTGCAGATGAAAGGAAAAGGGAAAATGATCAGTTCTAGAATTATCCTACATTTAGAATGAAAGACTAACTTTTGATTGTCTCCCCAAGTATGCTGGTAAGGAAACATTGATCAATACACTTCGCAATCCTTAGTTAAGAAATTCTCACTTTCTCTCGCACTTAAATTCTCTCACTACTAAAAAAAATTAAATACATTTTGGGGGGGAAAAAAATAAAGTTTCGACTTCTAGAATTTGTTTTCTTAGATGTTGAGGAATTTACGTCAGCCCGATTTTTTCAATAAGTTTTTTTTTTTTGTAGAGCGTTAATTGACTTTTCAAAAGGTGTTTGGATACGGTGGGGCTATGGAACACCAAAGCTTTTGGCAAAGAAAATATACGGTATGTAACTCCTCAGTATATACTGGACCTCAAAAGGAGAAAAAAGCGTCTTGCTGTGACTGCAACAACGCTGATCCGCTTCAGCTGACAGGAAAATCAACATGCGTGTTTAGTTACTTAGCGAGTTGCCTAACTTGAAGTTTTTCTTTTCCAAATAACATTCTTTTTATCTCGTGGTTTTTACTCTGAAAATAACGCGATTTGTTAATGATTTCAAAAACCACAATTCTGACTGCAATTATAAATGAGGGATAAAAGCATCCTAGGTGTGCTGCAGTAACTTTGGATGTGTTTTAGATAACACATCTAAGGTAACGGTATGAACTAGTACCTGTACATTTAACAATAAAGAGCATATTCTGAATTTTCCACGCATATTTGTTTTCCACTTCAAAGTATGCTTCGAAACACATAACTGGTCAAAATCATTTAATATCTCTCTTTTGTACCAATAATAATAATACAGCGTTCTTTTGATGAATAGTTGTTTTAAGAGATTCCATTATTCTTTAAAAAAATATGACCTTTCTGTAAATTAGACTGACAACCGTAAACAGGAAATTGCAAAAATATTCAAGGACTCGAAAAGTTTACAGGTGTTAAAGGATGCTTAATTGCACTGACTCTCGGCAACATCTCTTTTTTAAAAGTGATAACGTTTCCCAGACTCCACGCACTCACTAGAACAAGGAACAAGAAGAACCGTGATTATGTATTAAACAAGAAAAAATACACCTTTGCTCTTATGGCGATGAAATGAAGAAGAAAATAAAATCTCAACCATGTGTGTAGGGAACTGTAAGCTTTCGACGAATTTAAGAACACAGTAAGCGCTCAGACTAATTTACTTTAAGCTAAAGACATGTATGGAAAATGATACATAAAAGTTAGGAAATTTAAAAATATTCTCTTCTTCTTGCTATAAAATATAATCAGCTCACATTGTGTACTTGTATCTTTTACTATTTAGAGCACTTTCGTGCAACTAAATACAGCCTCCAGACGTCATAATAGAAGATGAAATACAATAATGAAACAATAATGCAGAGGGGACACTTACAGTATCAGTCTTTAAGAAGATCAAACCTAAAGACACGCACAGTGTTTTGCAATAATATTTGATATCATTATTAGTTGTTCATGTTGTCAGCGTGAATGAAGCGGATCAACCCAACAGGTGATAGATGCTACATTAGTATGCATCCACGAAACTGCTCGAGATGTGCAGTTAAATGCATCACCTGAAATAAAAGAGAACGCCTGAAGACACACAACACGCATCAACTCACATCTACCACGACAGTGATTTAAAAATATGTATTTTATTGTTGTCATTAGCGTCTTGTGAACAGTGCAGCATAATGATCCATCGGAAAGTTATTTTCATTGAGTATTTAAACTGTTTGATTTCGATTTGTATGTAGTGTTTCAGGGGTAAACGCTGTTACATTTGATCTATGTTTAAAGAGTCGTAAGGTACAAGGCTGACTATCAGTTTTAGATAATCACACATCCTGAAAAGTATACCTTTGAACAGCCCTCAGCCATTTTCATTTGGATTTTTTTAGCATTGTGTTCACTCAGGTTTAGACCGTGTGCCTGTATTTGTTAATTGGTTGAAAATCCGAAGGCAAACTACAAGGATCTTTTAATAATACCACTTAAAGACATGATATCATTAAGTGACACGTAGGGCCTGTATACGTTAAATAAATGCCTAATTTTCTTTAAAAAACAGTTTCAATTAAATTTTTACTTAATCTGATATTTAAAATATATTCTAATTAGGTTACAATTAGTGTCACATCAGTGTTGTAGATAATTGTTGTTGCTCTTTATTAAAGTCATATTTTGGAGACTATAGTGAATTGTTTTATGAAAAAGTATACGCTGCCACTGCTGATTTAAAACTGTATCATTCATAGATGCATTTCCCTAATGCCTCAAAGCACGAATACTGCAGGAGAGCACACGTATCATTTCAGCTCAAAGCAATTTCATTTCTCAGACAATAATCTCTTTAGAGTTAAACGTGTGCTATCAGAACTACTTTATGATCGGTTATTTTACATCTATTTTCATTTGATTATTTAAGCATGATGCATTTAAATTGTATATAAAAACCAGATGCATTACAAAATTCAAATACTTTAAAAATCATATTAACATACATCTTGTCTTCTGAAGTAGTCTAATGCATGTTCAGTTTTAGATAAAACATGTCATTCAGGCTCAGTAATGCAGTCTCTCAATCATAATTTTATATTACTCCAGACTGATTTCCTCTGCTGCAAAAAATAGCAGGTGACTTAATAGCTAAAAATTGTCGAACTCCCCTTCAATACCTATGGCCAGTGAAAAGATACTAAAAAGGCAACACTTCAGCAGCACATGGTCATTCAAGTTCAGTGGCTGTGGCTACGGCACCCGGGGAGGCACAAACCTTATCTTCAAACAAAAGCGCGAAACGCTTTCACCTCTTCAGTCAGTCCGTGCGGATCGCAGCTCTGTGCAGCTTCATCTCGGAGAACAGTAGAGAAGAAAGAGTGAGTAGTTAAGAGGGAGCGAGCAAGCGAGAGAAGAAGGAGAGAGTAAAAGAGACGGAGAGAGAGAGAGGGGGAGAGTGAAACAAGAGTGATCCCAATTCGTCCCTTTTCCCCCCATTTCATTTTCATCTCAAACCCCAGGCATTGATTGGCGCTTGGATGAACCAAAACCTATCGATCTGTCAGTGCTACACCTGGATCCACTGACCAGCACAGAGCAGCCATGTCCCGAAGGAAACAGAGCAACCCAAGGCAGATCAAACGTGAGTTTTTTCCGCTTTGCTGTATTGTTAAATCTGTTAAAGGCTCTAGAAAAAGTTATAGGACGGTAAAAAACGCTCGCTTTAGTTCTAAGGCCGTATTGTCTTGTTTCGGATGTTGCTGAAGATTTAAGCGTCACTGTTTTTACTTTTTCCATATACGCTGTTATTTGAGAGTTGGTTTTTGTTCTCTTGTTATTATGCATTTGGCTTACCTGTCGTCAATGACCTGTCTTCTTATAATTGTGTTATAAATGTGTGTTTTTCCCTAACTTGCCAACTGTGCTCGAAGTTTTGAGGCTGGTAGATGCTAGGCTGGTGCACTTTGTGGAAGTTCGGCTGAGTTTTCTGTTACAGGAAAAATATGACATCATAAAAACTGTTATATTGCAATTCTGATGTAAACCAATCTACACATTTAATATAAACAGAACATGTTGACTTCGTGATTAAAACGGTCTATTGGTAGTAGTAGTAGTAGTAGTAGTAGTAATAATAATAATAATAATAATAATAATAATTTTCCAGTACCTAGCATTAGCTCATTAGGATCAGACTCTTTTAACTGAATAAGATTTTCTTTTTATTCTTTGTTTCTGTGTTACTATTATTGTTACGAATAACAGTGACGAATATTGTAATGAAGTTCACAGCGCAACACCTTGTTTAATGTGAAATATTATTAACATTTTGAACCTTACGTTTTAGATTTTTTTGGCATTATCATTATGAAAACCCATGATGATAACTGTCGGAATCTCAAAAAACAACTGATTTTCGTAGAGTATCGTATACAATTACATTTAATAACTCGCCTACCGTAAATAATTCTTGAATTATTATAATTCCGAGCTCTAAGCTGTTTTTCTTTTGCAATTGAAGTAATGTTCTTGTTAGTACGCATTACCACAACAAAATAATTATTGGATAATCTTACATTTCGTGTAACCTAGAGTATATTGTTCAGTGGTCTGTTGAACAACAGCGTCAATATACCCCAAATGCCATTTTCGTGAAGTTCATACAGTACGTACTGTATATATAAAGGCCTTTCAGATAAGTTCATACAGTAGAAACACCCTCTTGAGAAAAAAAACAAAACGGTTGTAAAATAAAATTAAGGCTGAATTAATTCTAAGTATTAGACGAACAATTTTGTAACTTTAATTTACGGGGAATAACTTTACTTGATTGATAAGATAATAAGACGTCATCATTTGATTTAACCGATACAATTTAAGGAGCACGGTATATTTTAAATACAGTAGATTTATTGGTTGAGAAAATAACATTTAAAACTAAAAAAAATGGAAGTGTATCAATTTCTTTAAAAAAGATATGCTGCTAAAAGGATCCAGTCTTAAAACGTTTTACGAACCGAGCCAGATATCTATATCAGGTTGGTTATTGTTCACTGATGTGCTGTAATTAACTTGTCTTGAACATGCTGAAGTGTTCGCTATTCACAGTTTTATTGATCTACTGTAGTGTGGGAAACGTTGAATAGATTTCAGTATTCAGTGTTTTTTTAGAAGTACAAATAGAAGTACCTGCCTTCATTGGATTCTCAAAATCAAGATTAATTTTTAGAAGTCATGGGGATCCTTTTTTGTGTGTCTCTCGCGTTGATTGACATGTGTCCCTGATTAGGCAGGTGAAAGACAGTATTGTGCACGTTTAATACAATCTTCAAGTATGGGAATGCAATGAAAAAATAATGTTTTAATTTCTTTTTGCTTTTATCTTTTTGAATTGTATATGTTTGTGCAATATTTTGTTGTGTCCAATGAGAAATTTATAGTACATACTGTAATCATGGCTTAATTTGTGCAACAGTTCTTTTTACCTTTTTCTAAACGAGTTTGCTGTTGCCTTATACAGTACTGTATATCTGTGTTTTTTAATGATTGGGATTGATAGTTTGTAGTTGGAGAGGAAACACCATTTGCTCCTATTTTTTCACTTAATGATATAAATAGAGCAGCTTGGTTTTGAGGTTGAAGAAATCTCTGAATATGTTTAGACAGAACATTTCTGAATGCCATCAATCCAGTTTGTCTGATTTTAAAAATTATGAAAAGAATGAGGACTGGCTTAATTTGTGCATTGTTTGAACATTATAGTTGAAAATATAAATAATTGAATAACAGGCGAATATCAGCCTTATAGCAAACTGTCAGTTACGCTGTCAGAGCTGTGACTTGTGTAAAACATTTGAGATTGATTAACATTTTTTTTATAATAATTTAGACATATCAGCAGGGTGGTTTTCTGTACTTTTGACTAGGTAGATGATTGCAATACAGCAGTCTTGTTGAACTACAAAAGGATAGAAATACAAAAATGTTTGTATACAGTATGTCTAATATAACCTTCTTCAGTGTGCTGAATGAAATCATTAATTTAGTATTCACTGCTCTTATATTAACTGTCATCTACAGACCATTTTTTCTGCCTTGTTGATAGAATGAGATACCTCAGTACTTAAATGCAGCTGCTGCTAAAATACCAAAAGCTTGTGGAATAATCTTCTTTAATTTACACAGTATTCAAAAGCTGAAGAATGACGTTATGTTAATAATATCCTCTCGTATGTTAGACATGAAGACTTTTCTTGTAGAAGTGTGAATGAAGAGGGAGTACTAGGCCATTATCCTTTCTTCTTTATTTTGAGACTAGATTTTGGTAGCTCATGGCTGAGTATTTAAAAAAGAATTGGACTGTATATCCAAACCACTAGGAAGATCGCAAATATTAACACGGGTACGTTGTTCTTATAGATACCTCTGTTTTATAGTACAATAGTATCTGTGGCACATGCGTTTCTTGTTAAGCAGACATTTGTTTGTGTTGTATTTCTCTCCTTAAAACCAGTGCATTGTTTCATTTTAAGAAGAAAAAAACCTTTCTACTCAGGTTGAATTGCTTGGAAGTAATCAGAGTTCTCAGGCATATATATTGGATTCAAAACAAGATTAGAGGGCAAGGTTTAGACAAGACTTAGAGAATTCCTCTTTTACTTGCATGGAGAAACTAATTGATTTGAAATATTAGGTTTTGTGATTGATTCCATACTTGCACATAGAACAAGGCATTCAAGGCAAGGGAGACTGTACACATGGATTTAAGCAGAAAGGTCAGTGCCTCAGTGTTTTGTACCTCAGGAACTCTGGAAAGGCTGAAAAGACTGAATGCAGAAAGTCAGTGAAGACAGTCATTCTAAAGGACAAAAAGGTTGTTGGGCACAGTTTTTTCCCCTGCATACATTGCCCTGTTATCTAAAATTGTGATTTATGCAGTATTTTAATATTTTGCTTATTCTTTCCCCTTGGGTGCTCTCTGAGCTGTGATAAAAAGGGAATGCTGAAAGAGCACCATTAATTTGCTCTGATGACTGGGATGATAAGGGGAGATAATGGGAAAGATAAGCGGAGAAGATATACCATCAGAAACCCGATTATTACCATTAAAATTCCAACCCAGCAATCTGCAGAAGGCTGATAATTCCTTCTCCGTTTCCACCACTTTGGATGATAAGGCAAAAAATAGTCACTCAGTGCTCCTTGATTAGGCTGCCTGGATTTCCTGATAATACGGTGATAAATTATGTATTTTCCCCTTGTTTTTTTTCTGTGAAACGTTACATCTGATTTTTTTTCTTTTCTTTTTTTGTATTTCAGGTCTTTCCTGTCTGCCTCCCCCCCCCCCCCCCCATAAAAAAGCCATACACTTTATTGTAATAAGAGTTTGATAAAAAGCCCAGATAAGGGAGGAGGTGTTTTGTATGGGAGCACATATCAATGTTATCAGCCCATCTCGACTCACCAGCTGCTAGCTGCTGTTGTTTTTAGCCTTATCACCTCCTGCCAATATGCCAATAAATTGCCCAGATTGTTAGCTGTTTCATGGCAGCCCTGGCAAATTTATGACAGAAATGATGAAATTATTGCCGATGCTCTGTGGATTGTGATTAGTGGGGATATGATGTCTGTGTTCCCTACAACCTCCCCCTCCCCACCTTGTTTGTTTGTGGTTGTCCATGCCTCTGCTCGCACTGAACTGAGAGTGCACTAGGATGCTTTGAAAGCATGGAAAGATATGAGGCAGCTGAATTCAAACCAGACTGTTCTAGGTCATTTTTGCTTTTAGATTGTTCTCAAAGTTCTGTGGCAGGAGGAAGGCAGAAGATATAGAGGGCACTTCTTTTAGCTGTTAGTGTGTTCTTAGTGCATGTGCTTCAAGTTCATGTGTTCATACAGCATGTTCCCGAGAAGTGGAGACTTTTTAAGTCAAATTTGCCTATCAGATGAACTGAGTGCCGTGCACTCAGATCTCTGTGAACACCCTGGGCCTTACCGTAAGTTACATTAATAATGTATCATTAGAATAACAATTATTGCCGGTGTTTTGGTGATGGTGTTGCTTTTTGTTGTTATTTTAGCATTTGGTTTTACCATTTTGAATAGATAGCTGAAATATCCAATAAGTGGTTTTTGAATTCCATCCATAGTTAAATAACCATTCTGATTATACACTGACTCATCAGTTGATATACGTATTCACTTTTGGGCTTAGACAGTGACGAAGCTGGAGATTCTTGAGCAATTTATTTGGACCGTGACGCATCAAAACATTTTTTTTCCATGGACAGCTGTATTTTATTTTTTAAAAATTGAAATTTTGTGTTGACTTCTTTTTAAAAAATCACGCATTCATTTTGGATTGAGATACTGCAAGTTTTTGTACGCAGCACTGAAAATGGGTTAAAGGTACGCAAAACCACGAACTTTCCAAGTTTTAAGAAATGTACTCTCTTCTGTTGGTATTTAAGTCATTTCAATGCTTCACCTTAAATTCTGCAGCTGATTACTGTCACTATGAGTTTTTCTGCTGTACATTTACAACAAGCTATAAATAATATACTTAAGACAAATTATAGACTTCTAAGTGGTCTGTACTGTATATGTAGCATTAGGCAGAGAAAGAGCTGGTAAACAAGATTCATACCATTTTTTGCATAATTTATTTTTTGTTTCTTCTGGAGCATTGGGTGTTTATACAGTGTACAGTATATGCATGTGTGGGGGCACTACAAGTATTTTAAAGTAAGCAAATTTTAGAACACAATGTATATAGTAATTGTACATATTTAGGAGGAAAATAAAAGGAATAGAGAACATGTAAATAATTCTGTGGGAATCCAAAAGACTAGAATGACATTTTATATTATATGTATATTAGTATAAGAAATGGTCCTTTTCAAGCTGTCCATATAGATTCATATTTGATTCAAAATTGTTGGTGAAAAATGACGAAACTTCTGTTTTATGTGCTTGCAATTTACATACAGTAATAAAAAGGAAAGAAGTCATACAAATGCACATTTGTGACATACACTATTGTGATGTGTCCAAAGACATAACAGAATAAGCTGTGGATCATTTTGTCCAAAAACACAACAACAAGTTTTATATTCAATCAATGCTATATTGTGGAAGAATTCCACCTATTCTTTATTCTGTCTGTTCTAAATTCTATCCCTTCTTATTGACCGAAGAACGATTTATGGCTGACTTTTTTCTGTCCGTACAGATCTGTGCTCTACTGTATGAAGAAAGGTTGTAGCATGCCAACATTTTTCCAACATCTGCGTCTTGCCAACAACAGCTTGTTCTGTGTGGTTGCCTTGTCTGAGCTGACAATGACTGTTTGCTTTCATAAGCCTTTCCTTACAAACTACAGTTTTTCACAACTGCATAACAAGAGATCATTCTACTTTCCTGTGTTCTTAAAATGTTCAAACGTTTTTTTTAAGCAATGTATTTCTTATTAATAATAGTATTAGGTAACAAATACAAATTTGCTTATTGTTTCTTCTGAAGCAACATTATTTTGTATACCATTTGCAACAGCAATTTATATAGTTGTGCAGAAAATCACTACTGTATGTGTTGCTGATCTGTATTTCCTTAGTTAGAAACAGCTTGACAACATTGACTGAAAAGAGCTTCACTTAGTGTTTATGTATCTTGATAATACATTGTTAGACTGTATTTATTTACCATGGTTTAGAAACACATTAGATGTGGGCTGAGTTTGTATAAAGGTGGAGGTCATTTCCTGATTTGGCTTCCTTCATTTTTTTTTCTGGAATTTTATCACATTAGGTTTCCAGTCCTGACTTTAGGGTATGTCATTGTGACACATGCTTTACAGGTTTCAAAGATAGGGACTGAAAAGTGATATTTCCTGCAATCCACCAAATGTGCTTGTTGTTGAATGGACATATCCTGTTCTATATCATAAGGGTTTCATGTTGAAAAAGATTTAATCTCATAATATTAACGAGAAGGACTAAAGACCTCATGAAAATGTCATAGGGTTATACTGAAATTGTGCTAATTGTTACAAACCTCTCAATTTCTTCATTGATTCCATCTTTCTTGCATGCCTTTTCATGTTTTGAAGAACACTAGGAGATGGTTTACAAGTACACAAACAAAATCTTCTCCATCTGTCTCTCATTGTGGATCTTTACAAAGTAAAGAACTTGTTTTTATGATAACTCTTTTTTGCACTCACTGTAAGTTTGGACAGGGCTTTGCCCTGAGTGTGAATCTTCATTATAACACCAAGTTCATTCTGTTCCATAACGCATGTTCTAAGAAAGATACATTCATTTGATTTGCATATACTGTACAGTATGCCTTCCTTCAAAATGTCAGCAAAACAGGCAACGTACATGAGTAAATTAAAAGAATTGGCACAAAGAAATAATGAAACAGAGTAATCTGTACCATACTCTGCTTTTGTGTGTTTGTGGAGTGGGTTGCTAGTTTATTGCCAAAAGAATTTTAAAATGATCATTTAGCCCCTTCTTCCTTGTTAAAACATCTCTTGAGTTGAGCTACATTTTTATATTACGATGGAGGAAAATGACTTATAAGATCATTTCCCAAGACATGTTTATTTATTGGAAGGAAGAGGGATATTCTTTCAGGCTGAAAAACATACACACTTGAATTCGCTTCAGAAGAAAGACAGAAGTTAGTTTAACATAATCATTCATGTTTCAGTTTATTTAGATTTAACATCAGTGATGACTATCAAGCCCCAGGTAACAATTGACTTTTCAGGCTTCAAGTTAATAGCCTTGTCTCTTCCTTGTAGGGATCAATATTGGTATTAATTAATCACCGTTATCAGTCACAGGATCTAGTTCTATTTGTTGTTACATCAGCAAAATATCAATATAGAAAGTGGACTCCCTGATCGTCATGGCAACTTCATCTCTCAGGTCAAAGAAAGTTTATCTTATCTTGCTGCTGAGAGTGGCAAACTGCTTAGGAATCTAGTTTGGACTCTAAGATCATCGATTTAAGCTTTTTTTGTTGTTTGGAAGAAAGGGGCTGCATCCTAATCGCAACAGAGATGTAAGATTTAAATATTGACTTCCAAAGGCTGTTCTGGGAGGGGGTCTCAGATTCTGTTCTTGTTCAAGTACGTCCTTTTAAAACCAAAATAAAGCTTTGATTATTGGCCTGTCACTATACTGTGTGTCCACATGGTTAAAAGTATGAGACAGTCACGATGCACTGTCATACAGTTAAAGCTGTGCTAGTGGACTTTTTGAGAGAAGTGATTGAGCTTTTTACATTACTGCTATTAGCGTAAGATAGCACTATAGACAAATATAGTATGGGATATGGATACTGCAGTCATTGACATAGACAGCCCGTGTGAAAACTTAACAACGAAGAGTGGCTTAATTGAAACTGTTACAATGGCGAGTGGACCACTGAATTTTTTAAGTCAAAGTGACCATTGAAAAGTTTAAAAAATGATTGTTGTTGGTAAAACATCTTTCAATATCCTCTGTCTTCCCACGTGCAAGCATTAAGACAGCTTTGATGGTCACAACAAAGAGATTGAGGATGTTCTAGTAGCACAAACATTGACTTCATAGAACATCAGTGACAAAATTAATCTCAAAGAAAGTTGCCTATGACAAACTTGGAGAAATGCAGTTCACAATGACTGAATCAGAAGGCGGATAAAATTCAGTCCATTGCTATCCAAAATAATGTGAAATATCTGTGAATCTGTCTGAACTGTCTGTGGGCCCCTGCATGTTTGCCACCCTTCAGCTCACAAGGAAAAGCTTTTTCTTACAGAGAAGGTCCAAGTACTTGAGAGGGCAAAGCATTTTAAAAACACCTGTAACTGTCCCTCATCTATCACCGAAGAAGCCATTGAGAGATTGCCAGGTCGATGTGGACATTTCCAAGCATGGACCACATTCTGCAGCAGAGACCAAAGAAGCCATCTGCCGAGTGTCCAGAGGACAAGCTCACATCCACAGCTGAGGGGTGGCTGTCTTTTACTTGAGTAGCTGACTGAACTGAAAGTCCATGTAGGACAAGGGAATCATCCTTCAAGAGCACAAGGAAGCTTTCATAGTCTACTTATTTAAGCAGATTAGGAGTTGCTCTCTCACATCAAAGGTATCTTTCCCCTCAGTCACTGGGAAAATACTTGCCATGATTATTCTGGTCCACCTAGTGATTCACCCAGACTGAGACGTCCTGCTGGAGAATTAGCGTGGCTTCGGGAAAGGCTGTGGAAACCGTGGCATTTGCTCATGGCAACCCTTAGAGAAATGTCAAGAAAAGAACATCAGTCTCTAAATCGCCTTGATTGATCTCACCAAGGCCTTTGACCCTGTCAGTGTTGAGGCCCTCTGGAAGATAAAGAAGAAGTCTAGCTATCTGGAAAAAATTATCTCGAGAATATGACAGTTCCACGACGGCACACTTGTGCATGTCCTGGATCACAGCAGCTCATCTGACTCTTTAGTAGTCTTCACTGTACTTAAGCAAGGTTGTGTGCTGGCTCCAGATTTCTTCAATATGATGTTCTCTGAAATGCACGACAGCTACCAAGGTATTGAAATCAAGAACCACTGAGATGACAAGTTATTTAACATAAGCCATACCCAGATTATTTTAGCGTTTTGCCTGGTACTAGTAGACTGCCCATGTTTAAGAAGCATACAGCAAGGTTTGGAGATGTATTGCTTTGTAGACTTTCAGATTTCTGGCCTGACTAATTCCCCTGTGCTCCTAGTGCGTCTTCAACACTTGCTAATTTGGCTTTGACGTCATCATTGATGTGAACGTTTCCAAGTGGAGAATTCTCAGTCATTGGTTGTCACTTTCAGATTGCAATAGGAGTTTCCTGAAATGGGCTGATACAAAACCTCAGCCTTTTTTGCACATTTAGCAAGGCCAAAGCTATCATAGCTAAGGAAGCTGGAATCCAAGCTTTGTTGCATGTCTGGCTGAATGCAACATTGTTGAATGTTTCAATTATAGTACAGTTGTCTGCAAGTAGGAGGTGGCAAGGCTTCTATGTGTAGACTATAATGGACCTCATAGGTCACTTACAGTACCTACAGAGAGCAGTCTGGGGTGATTTGGCATCTTTACTTGGGCTAAATATATCAATTTAATTTGTCAGGTATGCATTAATGTGTTTATTTTATTCATTAATAAAGGATAATTACAATTCCGAAAATGTCCACTACTACCACTTGTAATGATAACAAGATTGCAGATTTTGAAAATAGCAAATTTAATGTGGATTGTACAGGCATTATAATTCTACTTTTTTTTTTCAAACACTGCAAAATTAATGATATACACAACAGGAATAATTTAAGTATTATATACTGTGAATGTCATTATACTGTATAATTAATTTAAGAAGTGCCCCCTCCCACTTAATCACATCATTTTCTGACATTTGGCCATACCTGGTCAAGTCAAGGACAATACAACATGTCTTAATGAATCTTTTTTTAACTTGTACTATATCATCAGAGATATTGTACAAATATAGTATTTTTAAAACTTACACGCCCCTTCACATGGTAATACGGATGAATAGATTTTTAGAGTAGATAAAATTTACTTTATGCCATTCTGCAGTACAATATTTTAGCTGCATATGTCTACTGAAAAACATTACATTAACACAGATTTTATTAGAAATATGTTGTTGTATAAATGTCAAAAATTGTGAGTAAGGCAACAGACTTTTTTTAAAAAAGAGATGAGAATCTTGGCGAGGAACTTAAAACTAAGAACAGACAGACATCGGGGAACAACCAAAAAGTAATTGTCTGAATGTTGCTGTGTACATTATAAGTTAACAGTTGGTATTGTTCAGCGTTTGAGGACAGACACTGCAGCTTACTATAAAAGCAGAATTTCATATCTGCAAATATACATGTATTGTTTCTGAATTTAATTGTACGTGCAATACTGGTCTGTTTGCCAGCCTACAGGTAGTTTGACTTTATAGAAACAACTATTAACCTCAAATACTCTAAACGTCGCAACCATTAAATGTTTTTTTTTCTACACTTTTAAACTCCGTTCTTACATAAGCTCTCAAAGTTAATAAACACATAACCAGAAATACTTTTTGCTGAGGATGAGTGGGACTCCTGTCATCTTCAGTTTGCAATGTTACTGGCAGTATCTAAATCAAGAGAGATTAAAATGCAAATATTGATCAAGAGCCATGCTGGTGAAATGAGCAATGAAGTTTCAACAACTCCTGTAGTGCTAAAGCTACACACACTATAGGAGTTATTGGTTGATTTGAAGAACTGTGAAAGAGCCACTTGGGATTTGTTCTGAATTAGGATGAGATGTGCCAAACAGTCTAGTTATGGGATAGGTGGAAAAAAAGCAACAGAGGATTAGATAGCAAGCTTTTCACTTCAATTTGTACATCAGCATTTTCTCTGCTAAACCACACAATAAAGACTCTGTCTTAAACATTCAGTGGAAAATTACTAATGACAGAATTCTGGCCCTGAAAAATAAATAACATATACTGTATGTTGGAAATTATATGAAACTTTCTACAAATAATACATAAACTACAAAATGTGCTAATACTCTTGAGGAAGCTAGATTTTAATATCACAGACATTAAGTACATTACAGCAGCTAATCTTGAGTCTCACAGTGCAGCTTAAATTACGAGATCTCTACTCTACCTTTTATGCACATACACAAATAACTATAACTTGTATAACTTGAATCAGAAGTTGTAGGCTGGTTCTGCCTCCTGTCGTGTTGTGATTGGACAAAGAGCTAAGTAATATTCAGACCCATCATTCAACACATTTGTATTGTGCATGTTTATGTGCTTCAGGTTTATTTATCCTTTGCCGAATGAAGGCCTTCCTAAAATATTTAGTGTGGCTTATGATTGGGCATGTCATTTTAGAGTGTTTTTTTTCCCAACAAACCGCCAAAATGCCAAGAAGTGTCTTGTTTAATAAGCTGATCAAGCCACGTTTGCAGAATCTGGAAGCATGAAAATGTTTTTTTGTTCAAGAAAAGGTTTAAAAAAATTACCAGAGCTTACAAAGGCATAATACATCAAAAATAGATTGTAGTTTTGTACAGTAGTAGTTAGAACACAGGGCTGTAGCGACAATACTTTCTGTGAATACTGTGAGTCCTCAGTAAGATTACAGAGCTGCCACGCAAAAAAGTGAACCTGCTTACACAACACTTGTGAAGTATTTCTGCATGAATGAATTAAGTGTTGTTAACGTATGGTAGAACGCAACAAACACACAACTTGTCAACATGGATTTTGAAGGATGTTAGGTGTTGGCAATCCATAACAGACTAAAAGTGCAATAATTTGGTTTTGATGGTCAATGTTGTTGTTCCTTCAGTGAGATACTTTACCCAGACTGCTCCTGTCGACCCACCTGTACGAGTGGATACCAGACGTTCCTGGGGGTTGGGTGGTAGGGGAAAGGCGGTATGATCTGAAATGGGCTGGCATCCCATCCAGGGTAGGATGGGGAGGGCATGAGCCCTCTGTTTCCTTAACGCCATGGAAACCAGAATCAGGTCTGGTCTGATGATGATGTACGTACTCGGAACGTTTAACACAAGTAATTTCAGTTAGTGTTCTGTGTTTTTTTAAAGTTGATTTTCCAATGACATATTTCCCTTTAAAATGTAATTAGCAGTAGTTAAATCTCAACTAGAGACTTTCCCAATATTTCCCAGCAAAGTATTACTTTTCTTTGGAGAATAGGATGAACACCTCTGTTCGTCTCCTTCAAAAACTGCCAGAAATAAATGGGCAGCCATATGCACATGTACTGTATCAGTAAACTGCCTGACAGAAAACCACACTTAAACAGTCACTGGGATTAGTGATCGACATCACCTGGAATTTCTTCCTAAGGGATTCTTCCCTGAGGGAAAAGCTCTCGGTGGATGTAATGTGTAATGTGTAATGTGAAAACAGCTCACCTTGTTTCGTAATTAGAAGTGTCTTGAGAGTTTCTGACTCACAAATAGAATTGGCCAAAAGCAAATTTAACCCGACACCACATGACAAAAAATACACCTAAAACTAAATAGACTTTATTTTTGCTTGATTTTTAAAATGTTTATAGGTTTTACAAGTCTTTATTGATTTTCTTTGGCCTTGCAATGTCCATATGCATTCATTCAGTCTGCAAAATTGTGACAATACTTACTTAGCTATTTTCTCATGTACTGTATACTCACCAGCAATTCCCCTTGTGTAGTGGATGCCCGAGACTCACAAGCACATACATTTGACCATCATCAAGTTTCTTAAGCTTCTGAAGCAGGATAACAACTGGGTCAGATGATAAGAAGAGCAAAACAGAAAAAAAGAGTGCCTCTGATAAAAACTGATTGATTGATGTCTGGCTTCGCCACCATCACAAGCAGTTGACAGTTAGTTTGGGATCAGATGATTTCACTCTTTAGATTGAAGTGAGGGGCTGGTAGGCAAATCTGAAGGACAAAAAGGTCAGTGCCTCTTCTTTCTCAGGCTACAAAAGGTTTCAGGGCTTGGCCATGGAGCTTCTTTGAATTTTAATACATCGTAGTTGCGTTCTGGCTAAAACAAAAAATTAGAAGCTAGAAATCATCACGAACCTCTGCATAATTTATTTACTGTATGTCATGCAGTTACTGTATATTTGTTAATGATCGTGTTATGCACTATATTTAAATATTTAGTTGTAAGTTCTGCAATGACCTGTTATTATAATATGTGGGGACAAACCCTCTTGATTGACTGTAATGACTTCAAGGCAAAGAGGTGTATAGGGAGAAGGAAAGGAACCACAAAATAACTAAAAAACTTAACATGTCTTAATAATTTTTATAACAACATTAAAATCAGAACTTTTTTTTGGCCAAATGCTTTTTTCAATGTAGGAGAAGCAATAGATTTAGACAAATACAAGGCTGAAAATTTACTTGTATTATGTGTGTAGCTGTGCCCCTGCTGGGATTCAATCACATTATCTCAGGAACCACCCAGCTATGAGCTACAGAATGCCTTCTCAGACAGTTGGTGAATTCCACTATGCCCAAAGGCCAGGACTCCTGTTGAGGAAGAACTCAACATTATCAGATTCCAAGGGGGGTAACATTACCTTCTAAAATAGAATCAGTGCCAACTAAACCCTGTTACATTTGGATACAAGCCTTACAGTTTTTGCAGCAGATTTACTAATTTGTCGTTGTTTTTCTTCTTCCATACAGAAGCTGTAGTATTTTTCTTCCTTGTGAGGAGTGGGGGGACAGTTAAATGCTTAATGGAGTATCTAAATTTCATTGGAACAAATGTTTAAATATTTTTACAATGTGTCTCTTGCAGCTTTTTTAGTTACGATGTGTAGAGTATGCTGCGAAAAATGTGAATCAGCCCTTCATGTTGGATTGATAATTCACTATCCGTTTACATTTTGAAGAATTGATATGAAACATGGAGAATTGCTTCTCAACTTTGTGACAATTGAATTATATTTTCTTCAGTGATTCTCAATGCAGTATTCCAGTGTATTATTTTTTACAGCAACTTAAAAATTGTGTTTTATATGAATGAATTCAATTGTGCATTTAATTAAAATAATGAGAAATAAACTCTGTTAAATTTGAGATTTACAGTATGTTTTAAAGACATTTTTGATTCCGCTAAAACCAGGACAGAAAGGGGAATCATCTTCCAAAGGATGATGAATGAAAGGATTCACACAAGATTGATTTGTTCATTAAACCTGGAGAGATAATAGATTTATTTACCTTAAATAATGGTGTATTGATTAATAAGTTTGAAATAATAATGCCTGTGCTTTTAGTGCACATCCAATGATCCTTCTTCTGCAAAAAGACAACAGAAACATAAAAATAACACCTTCATTATATTTTAGAATTCTGAAGTTTTAATTTGTACCCATTCCATAACCGTAGTCTTTAAGTCTCTTAACTTCTTCCTTTTTTGTCAGACCTTTTGTAACTTCTCTGCTCTCTCACTTTGAAAATCTGTTCTTTCTCCACTCTCCTCCCTCAGAGATCAGGACTGCTCAGTTCCTGACCTCCTTTTTGTGCCTACTCATGTGTTGAGACAACACCTGTTGGGGCCTCAGCTCTCAACTATATCCTTCCATAACTCTTATCAGTTCTCAGACTGATTATATTATTGCACTAAATACTAATTGCACTAAGCAAGTACTGTACGTGCTAATTGCACTTATTCACTGTGAACATGGAATACCTACAGTACCAGAACGGCATTTGGCTGTTTATATTACTGCTCTGTAGCCACACTGTTTCATCTACATATCGATTTTGATTGAATTTTATTTTCTTTGTGAAGCACATCCATTACGTTTGTTTGTGCTAGCCTTATTGCAATTTTACCTTATTTTTTTACTATAATATACATGCATGATTATTCCTTGTACTTAGTTTAGTACCTCGTACTAAATGTAAACTTTATATATTTTAAGTCATATTGATAAGATTGTTAAGGGCATCTCAAAAGGAAATAAGTAATTGTTAAATGCAAAACCTTTAATTAAAACATTCAGGAGTTAGTGTTTTGTTAACTTTGGAATAATACGCAACTACATTGTGAGTGTAATCTAAATGTGTATTCATACAGGAACATTGTATGTTAGGGTTAGGATTAGGGTTAGGGTTATTGTATGTGTGCAAATATTTTATGTGATTTAGCATATAGTGGTCAACTCACTTAAGTCCTTTCATTAACATCAGGTTTAGTGTAGCTTATTTGTCAGTTTAGTACTGTATAATTCAATTTCAAAGGATTAAGAATGCACCAGCAATATAATTTAAACAGAACTGCCTTCTGTATTTAAATAATACACATAGACTTGATTTTGCTTATGATTACATAGATTTGGTTGCTGTTAGGTTTCTTAGGATGTGTTATTTTTTAAGTTAGAGAAACAGAAAAGATTGTGTTCTCTATTGAGAAGGAGAGACAGAGTGACTAAATTATTTATTTAAAAAAAAGCTTAGTTCCTTGATGGCCTGGATGGATCCAAACCTGGATGAACAGAAAGAGATGCTCAGAAAACATGAAGAGGACGGGGATGGCGACAGACCATCATCGAGTGGACCCAAGTTAAGAAAAGAAAGGAAACAGGAGTTTACAGTGTTTGGGTGCTTATTTGGCTGGGAGCAGGACTGTTTCCATCTGCAGTTCTGTAATGCGCAGTTTTTGGCTTTACAGGGGTTGATCAGTATGGAATAGCTCTGGGCCTTCACCTGCCAATCGAAGCCTTGCAAGCAGATTAGAACAACCTGCTTTTTTCGCGCACACTACAACAGTGTGAAATCATCAGGCTTCAGTCTTCTGGTCTCCAAGTCAGTAGCTATTAAAAGTGTGGAAGCATCCTTTGCAATCTGTGAAATGCAGAAACTCTGTGTCTAAGTTGAGTTTGGATCCCAACCTTCTTAGCTGTACTGGGATGCAGCCTTGCACCCAGCTAACACTGGGAATCGGCATATTGATGCGGTGCCATATTGAGGAACCCTGCTGGTTTTATTCACAACTACAGGCAAATTGGAGAAGGCTGATGTTGGCTAGAGTAGAGGGATCTGGAGTTCATACTTGTAAAGGTCCAAAGCCTCTTCTGTGTTTTGGTGTGGAATCAGCCTTCTTATTCTGCAGTGTCTCTGCCAGTTCCTTTGAACAGAAGGAAGATTTTCATACACTTTTAGTAAGGCATAG
Source organism: Atractosteus spatula (assembly GCF_055471065.1). Taxonomy (NCBI): domain Eukaryota; kingdom Metazoa; phylum Chordata; class Actinopteri; order Semionotiformes; family Lepisosteidae; genus Atractosteus; species Atractosteus spatula. Next base: position 37,016,867 of record NC_142717.1, on the reverse strand, counting down.
CAGAATGTAGTTTAGGCGATTATTGATATCTTTGTATTTCCAGTAATGTGCAATTCTAAACTGCATCCAATTTAAAAATACCAGTTTTGCTTAGAAGGATTTTTATTGAATTTTTATTCACTATTGTTTAGCTCTTTATATTGTGTATACATCCTATGTCTCTTGTATTGTATGATAACCCAGCTAACCCGGTTTGCAAATTAAAGATAGTGAAATAAAATTAATATATTTGGTCATTGTGTTTTCTTTCTTAATACTGATATTACTACAGTATTGTTTCCTTTAATGATGGAATGGCAGTAAGCTGGTGTTTAACTTTTTAAAGTTAATATTTGATATATTTTCAGAGTATTTGATGATTACAATATGGCTTCTAATTCTAATAGTCATTGAAATACTCTGTGGTGTGCACAGAACACAGTGTTTAGCTGTTGCGCTTTACATTTTTATCTAGAGAACATCGAAAGAGGGGATTAGGCTATAATCAAACTACATTCTACACATACATCATACATTCATACATCTTGTTTTTAATGTTCCCACACATGGATTGTAAGATACAGTATACAGTACATACAGTTTAGGGGATATTAAAACAAGGTTTGGGCAGAGATCAACTCACCGATGTCCGCTTACCGTCGTCTAAACATTATGCTTCTTGGTGACTCGCTTATGTTACATGTCATCATCCCTCCCTCCTGCCCATCTTCATCCTTGTGGCAGCTCCCTGGCTCATTCCTCATTAAATGGGGGTGGGTCAAACAGCCCAATCCTTATGGACTTTTTATGAGTTTTCTCAGGTGAGTTAACCTATTACGGCTCCACTGTAATTAGGGTTTGCCCAAAGTAACAAATGGCCAATTGAATTTGAACAAGCTCGTTTAATTTTTTATGACTTGCGCCATTTGAAATTTGGGATTGCTTTAACGCTTACTTGAAAGTTTTGGTTGGACCCTTCCGTCAGTTCCTCACCTCAAAAATCAGTAAGATTTTGTTTTATTTTTGTTGCAGAATCACTTCAGATCTCAAAAACATTTTGCAATGTTTAGTCGAGTCAATAAACACAGCTATTGGAAACGTAAAATAATCAAGTCTTTCAAAAGTGTAAGAACTTACTCATTGTGGAAGTGAATAAGAATTAGTGAACAAAAGGGATACTCTTTTGTAGGTAATTTAATGTTACGATCCATTACTGTAATACATTGGTATGCTGTCTATAGAGGTTTAACGGGTTCTCTGTTGGCGCTATACAATCATGGGCATCAGAAGGAGCAATCTGGGGGAGAACAGTGGATTTTTGTGAGCCACAGTGGTTCATGCACAACAGACTCTGAAATAAGAACTTTCCTGCTCCACGCTATTGTGCGAAATTATGAGATTAATTCAGTCAAAAGAGAGATTGTACTATACAGATCAGTCTTCACTTTAATAGTGGCTGTAATAGAGAGGTCAATGAGAAAAACAGGCATTTTAAATGGATGAAAACATAAACCGAAAAAATACTCTATTGGTTTATTTGTAGAACTGTCATTATTTATGTGAAAATGTGATTTTTACAGCTGTTGAAAAATATTTAGAGCGCATTCTCTTAGGTGTAAGTGAATTGTAAATTAGGTGAGACTGGAGAAGAGAGTAGAAAATAGGAAATGAAAAGCCCTATAATTTTATTTCAGAAACTGTATCAGATTTAGATGTGAATATAAAAATGGAGAGTTCTCTTCAGGAATTAACAGGAATCCTACAGAACATTCCATGGAAGAATTCTTTTTTGAAAAGACAACGATTGCGTTTTTAAAGGTGTGTTGAGCTACAGTGGCCACAGTGCTGTTTTTTTGTAAACAGATCATCGAGCAGAAAAGAGTCAATGTGGATGCAAGGCCTTATACAGATCCCATTTCTGTTTCTTCTGGCTATCTAGTCTTAATCCAGATCTTTATTCCAGTAAAGTCTTTTTAAAAAAACAAGCTGGAGTGTAAGTGCACTCCACTGTTTTTTTTCTCCAACCACACTTTATTGAATATCATTTTAGATAAGAAATGTAATCCTTTAGAGTGAGATGATGTATATTGACCAGTTTTATTTTTTCATCAATAGTGAAGGACCAGGGCTAACCTAAAATATAGAAAATAATGATCCGTGTGCTCCAGATCAATTTTATGAACATGGGCATTAAAGATGTTCAGGTTCAACCTGGAATTTAATGGAAAACTATTTTTTTAAAAAGCTCAAATAAAGAAATGCAGAGTAAGGCTTGTCTCAACATGTATTGTCTCAAAATACACAGTAGATGTTAGAAATGGTGCACATCTGACAGAGTGATGTAAATTTGGAAACTTAATTTCAGCATTGTATTCTTATTAAGAAGAACACAGTTTGAAAGAACAAAGTCTCACAAGGACTAATGTCCCTCACAGCTGCTTGTCTGTGCAAAAAAAGCTGGTGTAAAGAAGTGTACATTTTTGGGGGGGTGGCTCTTTGGGTCTTCCACTGCACTTGTGCTTAAGAACAAGGCAGCAAATTCTTAATTAAACACATATCCAGGTTCTAAGTGTCCTAAGGCCTTTCCCATAGAGTTCTTTTGTGTGCTAGGCTACACAGCTTCTTTGCTGTTTGCTGGGCTCCTAAATCAATGGAAAATATTGAAATGATACTTAAAATAAGAGCTTGTTTCTGAAAAATCCTACAATGTTGCATGTCTTGCTGAGAAAGATTTAGCTCCGACTGGTGTGGCTCAGGGAATGCGGCTAATGGAACCCCTCTACTCCACTACAGTATGTGGCGTGAGTCTAGGGACATCTGCAGCGGTATTGATGGGGGGGAGCCAGTGTGATAAACACTGGAATAGATGACCATGTTATCTGTATTGATGGGCTCAGGTTAGACTTCACTCTGCGGCTCGTGGTTACAGAACTCTCTTAAAATTAGACCTGAATGAAGCTGAGAATAGAGTGAATTATCAAAGTCGAAGAAAAATAGTGGGCATTAATGAACCTGAAGCTGAAAACCAAAGACATTCATTTGATTTCACATCCAGTCAGGAAATTAGATGCTTGTTTCCTTTCTCATTCCTCTGTTTTGCTGTGTAAGCGTTGCAGTGAAGGGGAAAGTTTTTTCCCCACTTAGTGTTTGTGGAAATATTGAAGAGCTGGTGGATTTCTTACTTTTACAGCAGTTAGCAAAGAAGTATTCTAGTGAACGAAATTTCCCAAAAAGTTGCTAAAGTGGCACAGTAAAACAGAATTAAAATATTTGAAAAGCACTGCTGCTTGAACTCGTGTTTAACAAATGCACACAACTGTCCTAATATTATAAAATTGTTGTTCTGCACTGTAAGGGCAACTATAAAAACAATATAAAAGCTTGATTAAATTATAGTAAACATGGTAGTGCAGTAGTATAATGAAAGAGTAAGTGAGAGAAACAGGAGACATATATTGTACTGGGACCTAAGAAGGGCAGAATTGTTCATTATTAGATGAGGAGTTTTGTTACTTTGCAGTTTCTGCTTGGCCATCACAATTCTTTAATTTTCAACTAAATCAAGTTATATAAATATATTTACAGACATACCTGTACCATTTTAGAATACTTAAGTTTTAAAAAAGGCTGAATCTCACGTTTTATATTTGCAAGGCATTAAAATCAGTTTTCAGTATCTAGTATTACTGATTTCTATTAGTACCTTCTTGCTTGTTTTCATTTTTCCCCTCCATTACTTGATTACCGTTAATAGAAGATGAAATAATGAGTGAAAAATTGTATTAGAAAATATAGGTTTTCAATGCTCCATCTCTCAGACAGAGGCACGTCAGTGTACGACTTATTTCATGGAGTTTTTCCTTGTCTTGTCTGGTGTAGGATGTGAATTAGATAAAGCTATGAGACTGCATTCCCTCAGAGTTACAATGTGTGCCATTATTAATTGAACTCTTTCCTTTCATATGAGTGAAGAAGACAGCATGAAGTCAGAACACCATGGTCCTGTTTCGCCTATATTTTTTTGTCACACTTCAGTGAGAGGAAGCCTTCTGCTCCCAAATAGTTAAATGATTAGAAGGTCTTTGATGGTGTGAGAAGTGGGATATACGTACCCTTGTGGTCTGTCACGCCTTCATCTGTCCAATTTTCACTCGGGTTTCACTTAAAAGTGATGTTTGAGCAAATGAAAAGGTGGCTTTGTTTGAAAAACATGTATTTGAGTGTATACTGAGATATACATGGCTTAATTTTAATTAGATATTTGGCTTCTAGTGATTCCCCATGTGGAAAAAAGCAAATATGATTCACATGAAATAAAGATTTAAGCGGAGTTAAGCTCACTAGGATCTCTCTGTACCAAAGGGATAAGTTTGCGATTATTTGAACCTAGAGACATGGAGTAGTTGAAAGAAGTTCTCCTGTTCCGGATGTCCTGTGATCCCACCAAAGATGGAAGAATTAATTGTTGAAGAGGAATTATAGTAACTGTGCTGCTTCAGGGTCCTGAACGGTGACCACTGGTCCATTTTGGAGCTCGGAGGGGTTCTGTCTGCCAGACACAATGACGGGCCCCTCAGACGTGTTCAGACCTGAAGTGTTCAGGTGATGCACTGATTTAGGTGCAATCTGTGGTCCATGGGTCAACGTTGCCACATATTGCCTTCTCTTGAGTGGATGATAACTGGAGTTTAGGGTTGACTAGAAAAAATCCCCCCCCAAAAAACTAATTATACACCACAAACTCAAAGGTACCAAACAATTTTTGAGAGGATATGTGGTTACCTTGCATGGACATCTGCCACATTTTCTGAAAGTATCAGTAGTGATTCAGGTAAACAATACTCTTTTTTTTATGGACGAAAAGGTCCCCACTCGATTTCTACTATGGAATTGTGGTGAAAATGTAAAGGGATATAGATTTAACTGCATCAATTAAAATGTTATGTAGCACCGATCATTACAAAGCAGCCTAAAGTAAAATGTATCCAGTTCCGTTTTGCTGAGAATCTTTTGTATAACATACAAGACTATTAAATTGTTTTTTGTTCATTTAATCTTGTCTGAGCTGTAGGAAACAATAAATTCTAGTTTGGTAAAGCTTCTTTATTGCAACTTTTAGTAAACAACATAACAAAATAACCCAGCAAGATATAGATGTAAATTTATGAAGCAATGAATACTACAATATTGATGTACTTTTTCCAGCATTTGCAAAGAAGAAAATGTATGGACTGAACTTCTTTTAAAACTTGAAAGATATTAGTCTGGGCTATACAGCCCCCTCTGCATATTGCAGATAATGCTGCTTTTACTTTCTGGAACATGTTTAGGGTCTTTATTCTCTTTCTTTCTATTTAAATAACACATAATTGCTCTTTGCTGCTGCCGTGCTGGGACTGTCTTCAATTATTTCCAATTTGTGGTCTGATGTAGGCTGTCAGGCAATTTTCATCTAACATACCAGATTCCTTATAGAGAAAGAAAATGACAGGAAAGCAGAGAAACAGTACACTTACACATTCCAAATGAGTTTTTTTTAAACTGATCAGGAGCAGGTGCAGATCAGGAGTGCATCACTGTCCCGACTGGCTGCCCCTAATTCAGTGCAGCCCAGTTAAGCAAAGTACCAAATGCCACTTGAGAAGGAGAAGGATGTTTCGTTCTTTATAAGGATCTTGTTACAGCATTTGAAGACTGCATTGTTAAGCTCTCTGTTTCAGCTTCCTGCCACATCTTAAACCATAGTCTGACAGCTTACTTGCTAAATCCCAGCCATAACAGCACAGCAAATCAGTATGTAGAGCAGGGCCTGAAGTCTGTCCTAGGGCATAGACACCCATAGTCTTGGGTCCCTCTGCCCTTATATTAATTGAATGAGAGCTTCAAAAAATTAAAACCTTTGAAAAGAGGTAAGAACAGACGCACAATAGTTAATTAGACTGACCTCTACTTTAACGAACCTAAATCAGGGCACCTTTTTAAAAGCACTGATTACAACATATGTACAGTAGTAAAGTGCTTTTGTTACCATGGATTGAACTGATTCTCTCAGTTTCCTGTTATTGGTGTTCTGCTAAATTGAGAGAGATACCTGTCAGTTAGTTTTGAGATTTATGGGTCATTAGATACTGTATGGCTGTCCAGTCATAGTATACATATTAAGGTAACTTAAGGAGAAAAAAAAATATTGTCTATAGTCATTTGATCTCCCCTTCTTTTCCGTCACAAGCAACCAAGCCATGTTTGCTGTTTTTTTTTACAGAACACAACTTGTGTTATCAGCCCAGGATGCAAGGTGACCACAGCCTTTTAACAGAGGGTAAAAGGAAGAGAAATTAATGAGAAATATTGGAAAGATAGGCACTAAAAGCAAGATTTGTTAGTAGTAAGCCTTTCCGAAAATTAGCAGTTTTTCTGGCAAAAAAGAGTATTATTCATGTATTTCTATTTCTTTTATGATTTGATAGTATTTCTCTTTGAATACTACTTTCTGTTTGGTGGTTTATTTAGTATGGGTGTCACAGTGCACCGAGCTTCTTTGCTGTCTTAGATAATTGCTAGGATAATTGATGCACTAAACAAAAAGTGTGCAGCTACATTCATATAAAACTTGTCATTGAACTTTTAATACTTGTATTGCAAAGCAAGCAGGTTCATTGTCACCAGGCAGATGTAAACAGAAATCAGATTATTGGATGAAATCGCGTGCCATAAGCGAAACAACAAGACAGTCAGAACTGAGAAAAAAATCGGCGATTCTGTCTACTTGTGATGTTCAGCTAACAGGAGTACTTTTAATTGGTCCCCAGAGCTAAATATTGCTCCCCTCACAACATCAGAAAAGCCATAAAGGAGAGGACATTGAACCAGCATCACACTCATCTTTATCCCCTTCCCTCCATACTTCTGAAACCAGCACTGCTAGTACTGTGAACAGCCCCTTCCTCACAGTAGCATCATCTTATAAGCAGTTTTTAAATATTGGAAACTCAAACAGCATTCAGGTCAGCATTTGAATGATGTTGACACTGGTGGCATTAGAACACACCTGTGGTATAATACCATTCTTTTCATGGTGTAGTTTAATATTCGATCCTGTCTTAATCCTAATGACTTTAGGAAGCACCTCTTCATGCCACCTTTCCAACATCTGGACTTAATAAATTAAATAAATGCAGCAGGGTAATGGACACACTCATAAAAGAATTCTGGGTCGTTTTGGATTATGAATTGATGTGAACCAATAGGCACCAATCATAATTTGGTGTTTAGAATGTGAAAAAAGTCACGTTTTTCACTCTTGTTAGTGCCACTGCACTTGTGTTATGATCCGAGGCATAAATATCATCTTTACCCATGGGATCTATAGATACTCTGATGGATAAAAGCCTCCTCAACAATGTTCCGAAATATGTGTTCACATCATCTCATCCAGCTTGTATCTTCATATTGCTGCCCTACATTAGTAAACACCTTAACGCCAGTGCATAACATGCCTGAAGGAATGAGCTGGAAGCACAGCAGTGCCTCTCTCTGCCGCGGTGACAGTCACCCATTCCCAGACCTATTAGACCTGTTAGACCTTTCCTTCAGTCCGAACTCCACCCCACAGAGGACCACCCTGTGATCCCTATCTCAGAGCAGGAGCTCATGGTCCCCTTCTAGCTCTATGCTGAAATCATACACTTCATTGTGGAGAACGTGCACACCAGCCATGCGCCCCCATGCACAATGCACAATCCCCACCCATACATCCTCCCTGTCATCATCATCCACCCCCCCACTTACAGCATCAACAATAAAGAGTCTTTTATTTGCACGATGTTCTGGCACGACCCTACGTTAAGAGCTGTAAGCATTTCTGCAGACCAGAATGTATTAGTCGCTCCAGGGAAATTTTATTAACAAAATTCAGTCACGAGGCTGCTTTTTAAAATGAAGTGATTTCTTTTTTTTGTCAGGTAATTTGCTGAGACCGTTTTTTTTTTTCCTTTCATGTCTTGCTGTGCACCTGACAGATTTGTAGTTAGTGTTATATCTTAACCATTGCAACCTCTGTGCCACCCAGCAATAACAGTAATGCTACTGTTGAGTAGCAATACGCTGGATGATGTGATTAACTTCATTGGGCTGGAATTTTTGTATAGCAGGCCCTGGCTTTAATTTTGCAACAGAGGTGGCACTGCAGTTGCACTGTGGGTCTGCCATTAGAGTAAACGCAGTAATGACTGTGTGGATGAGATTTCCCTTTGGTGTCATCTGTGGGTTTCTTGACAGATGAAAGCAGGACTGCGCTATGAAACTGGGAGTTGTCTTTGTCCTGGGGGATGTTGACACTTGCCAGTTTCCAATCCAGAGTTATTGTTTCAGAGGAAACAACATGCGCTTGGCCCCCCCTTGATCAAAGGTGGAGAGAACTTGCAGGTTTGGTTGAATAGCAATAGCTGAGCTCCAACAGGGTTAATGAAAAGGAATTGTTCTAAAAAAATACAAAGAATCGAGGACTGTCAAAAATCTAATCAAAACACAATTTTTAAGGAAAAAAAAAGATGAAAAAGAATACAAACAAGTAATACTGTACCGTTCTTCCAAGTAATGTGTAGGATCAAGATACACTGCTTACTGTACATGGAACAATTATACCTGTAGCAAAAAGGTATACTTCTCTTAAAACATAATGCCATTGGTGGTTTAATGATGACACAGATTACGCTGTAATGGCAATGTAATGGAGTTTTTTTTAAAAACTCAAAGGTGATTAAAACGTACTGTATAAAAACATCTGACACAGAATTCAAATTTAATACTCACTTCACAGCATTAAGGAAGGTGTACAGCACCTTGCGTGTAGAATTTCAAAATGAAATGTTTAGACAATCTGTGCCCCTCAGGATTTTGCATTATTCTTGTCAGGCTATATAAAGCAATGGCATGTGCATTGTTCTAAAACTCCACTGACAGATTAAAAAAAAGAAAAAAGGGAAAACATTGAAAGACTCACATTATCCAAAAGTCTTTGATCGCTATTCATGTTTCCCTACTAGGTAATCTCCTCTTCTAATCTCATTCAAAGATATAAATAAACAAGCACTGTTCTAAATGAGACACATAGGTGAATATGAAGGGATTATGGTAATGTGGTGATAAGTAGAGGTGTTTAATACCTGGAATTTTTAATAAGGATGTTACTTTATAAAACAAAATCTGGAAGTATATATACAGTACATTGACAAAAATATATATTGTGAATACTGTACAGTATAGATGATTGAAGTGAAAAAGTCAAGGTCGCTATTCAGTATATAGAAACTTCCTTGATATTTTGCCCCTTGAAATCTTTTTTTTTAATCATTGAAAAAAGATTTTAAAATAACTAATTGTATGTTGACTCTTTAGTAATAGTCTAAATGTACAGTATGCTAGTTAGCATAGCAGACAGTGGTTGTTGCAGTCTTACTACATGCTTTTTTTTACATCTACTGTAGATTGAAGGCCACTTTAAAAGTTGTAGGTAATAATAACAGGTTTTATTTTCCTGCTTCCAGAATCACAGTAGTGATATTAATATTCAGACATTGTCCTGTAAAAAATAACAGACATGACATACTTCCTATACAATCCCAAAAAAATAATAAAGATGTCTTTGACTCTATTACTGTTACTTAGGCTGTATAGTGCTCTCAAACCACATACTGTATTTTAGATCTTAAGATTAGTATAAATCAATAAAGTACAATACAGTATATAATTCATTTTTGGTTTATTCCATGTGTACTTTTGATCCGATTAGAACACATACAGTACTTTAGTTTGAGTGATTTCAAGTGACCATACAGTATGTATTGGGACAGATTCAGTTTAGGTCAGTTTAGGTATCCCTTTAAGGCAATAACTGCATGAAGCTTGCCCACCAGACACAATGCGTAATCATTTGAGAAACATTTCTGCCGCCACTTGAAGCTTTTGAGCCTCGTAGATATGTCTACGATAAACAAACAAAGATAGAACACGTTTCCTATTTAAAGCTTATTGTATACAATATATTTTTGGATTTGGAAGTTTATTATATTAAACTCCTTATGTGTTTTAATATAAATATTACTATGAACATTATAATGACACACAAAAACAGTTTTAGCTTATAAAACAAACTCTTCTCATCCAAACTGCAGTGAAGTGCCTTTGAATTACAGTATCCATTTAACACAACAAATGTTGAATGCAACCTCCCAAATAATATTGCCTTAACATATTGATTTTCTATATAAATAATGTAAATGAAATATGATATTTTGAAATTAACAGTGGGTGAAATATTTGAAACTTAAAAGTTTATCAAGTTTATGATATGTCAACATTTTTAAAATGTAGAGAGTGTAATATTATGTTATATGACCATGACCACTACTCTAGTATGGCTCTAAGAAAGAAGAATACAGAGATGGCCGGTAGGTTTATATCCCATACTATACAAAAGTTAGACAAGTCATACAGTATGTCTTCCTATGAAAAGTCCTTCTTTAGCTCTTATGGAAGATAAGACAGGTTGTGAGTTGCAAGATGCAAAGGACACTAAATAATGCATAGGATGTTTAGATTTTCTTCCAATGGACAAACAAAAAAAAAAGTTCTATTAGGAATTCACTGGTGTTAGATCACAAAGTCAGGAAAAGCCAAACAAGCAAATGCAAGGAGCTGGAGTCAGGTGTAGAAGCTGCATGAAGGAATCTAATTTGTTTCAGCCTTCTGTGGTTTATTTCTCAGGAAGCATCAGAAAAATGAGCACTACATAAAAAAGTAATTATTTTGTGGCTTAGACCAGCATTTGCGCCTTTAAGTAATTTTCTTGATTACATTATTTAAAATTAAACATGAATTAGGGTATTCATTTCTTTCTTTCAATTAACTGTTAATAATCATAAATATCAATGCTGTCTCTTTCGCCAGCAGCCATATCACCCTGCAACTCACAACTGGTAACCCACTGAAGCTCAGCAGGAGTGAGCCTGGTCAGTACCGGAATGGGAGATCTCCTGGGTAAAACTAAGGTTGCTGCTGGAAGAGGTGTTAGTGAGGCCAGCAGGGGGCGCTCACCCTGCGGTCCATGTGGGTCCTAATGCCCCAGTATAGTGACGGGGACACTGTACTGTAAACAGGCGCCGTCCTTCGGATGAGACGTAAAACTGAGGTCCTGACTCTCTGTGGTCATTAAAAAAAATCCCAGGGTGTTTCTCAAAAAGAGTTGGGGTGTAACCCTGGCGTCCTGGCCAAATTTCCCATGCATCCTAATAATCCCCCTTTATGAATTAGCTACATTACTTTGTTCTCCTCCCCCCCGCCTCCGATGGCAGGCGGAGCGACGTGCCGGTTGGAGTATTCTCGGTCGCATTTTATGGCAACGTCAGCACAAAGATTTGGTTCAAACCACCAAATGGAGACGGGCGTGCTGACAAGCGGACCCTGCTGATGCGGGATTAACGCTAGGATGAAGAAGATCAATGCTGTCTCTTTACCTGGTATTTCTGAGTGGCACAAGAGTGGGTATATCCAGGTTATTTAGGATACACTTTGCATATATAAAGGAGCACCTGTTGCTTGTTTGCTTAGCCCCTTGGTGGCTCTGAGGCTGGCAAGCCCCTCTGGGGAGAATATAGGACTGTGCTTGTATCAGTACAAGCCTGTCCCTCCTCAGAGAATTATAAGCTCTGCTCTTTCCATTTTTATTTTCACAGCAAAGCGATCATCCTAGCAACACATGCACACATACTGTAAACGTGTGCGTACATTTACATGCAAAGGTGTAAATGTCAGAGGAAGCTGCCGTGATCTTCACATGTTTTGCAGAAAGGCTTACATCAGCCCGTTTTACCACACTTGAGCAAATGTGTCACTTGCTGAAAGGCCCACTACACTCCTCGAAGCAATGTAGTGTCTTTTTATGCAGGGAATAATTGGAGCTCCTACACAAGTGTCATTGAATCACTGAAATGAGTTTTTTTGTTGTGTTAGGTGCCTTTTCACAGCTGCTATACGTGTTGGTTTTGGGGGAGGCAACATTGGATACAAGGGCCTTTCACGAAGCCAAACGGTTTCAAAGCTGAAAGTTTTCCAGTACACGTGGCTGAGGATTATCACAGCTGGGTCTTAAAATGCTGCATTCTTTCGCAAAATGTTTTAGAAGAACACAGTAGTTTGGCATGGTACGAAGACTGTGGATCATTATTTATACGTGGGGAAACTGGCAGATATTTTGTCCCGTCATAACATCAAGCCATTTTAGCTGGACATGCCCAACAGTTAACAAGTGTATAAAATTCACTGAACTGTAGGTGTGAAGGCATGGCTAGCAGTTCATATCTTTTGTCTTTCATTATCTTTATTTTCTTATTATTTTAAATGGCCGGATTTTTTTTTCTCTAGCAGCTTTTTTGATATCCATTTAGATTGGAGCTTCATTAAAAACCTCAGACAATAGAGTGACTTCTAATTAAGAACTGCCGCATCTGGCCCCTGGCACCCTATCCCGTTGTTCCATCTATTTTGCTGGGGAGAATTCATTTGTTTCTTAATTAAGAAAAACACCAATAGCGTGAAAAATCTGCTTATGGTACCTGAATCCTAATTAGTTAAATAGTGAGGGGAAGGGAAAAACACATTCCGGTAGCCTTAGAAATGAACTCGAAGCTGATAAAAATGAACTAACTACCCTTGCATAAATCGAAGCTGTGGAGAAAGTGTACCATCATTATGGCTAAGACAATATGCAAACTATCTTCAAAGAAATCAAATTGCCGGAATGTTTTCATTTGCATGTATTAACCATTAACATAATGAGGAGAAGTGACATTGGACCCGGATTGTGTGTCTGTTCGGATTGATAACTCCGCTGCATCTGCAAATAGTTTCCACAAAATTATGCTAGCAGTCAAATCAGCATTGAACTGTGGAGCATTTTTTATCTGAAGCCTTGAACAAACCTGCTGCAGTGTTGAATTCGTGCCATCATTCTCTGACAGCTATCCTTAAACAGGAAAGAGCTCCAAGTCATTGTCTTTAAGCAGCTGCGGAAAGGAGGCAAGAAACTGGAGGATGTTCTACTCTGCTTGAGTTGGACCCAGTGTGGGTCTCAGCAACAACCAACGACACATTTTTCTATCTCAGAAACACAACTGCCAGATTACAGGATGTCATATGCGTACTTTCCTTTTCATATTTGCTTGGCAAATAAACCTTTAAAGCAATTCTGACTGGTTAGGCTTCACGAAGAAGCCATAGTAGGTTGTTGTTTAAAGCTACAGGTACTGTGCTAGCCGACAACATTTTGTACTACACTTCAGCGTTTTCCACAGCTTTTCCTGGAGTTGGTTAGGGTTGTTGGTCGGTTGCTTTAAATTTGTTCTGAGTTTGTAACTCTGGTTTGTAACTCTGTTTTCTAGCTTTCATGACAATTAGAACTGCATGCTCACAGCATAAACATTCTTAAAGTGGTCTCTATAATAAAATAAAAGTTGTCACTGTGACTTTAGACAGTAGAGGTTTAGAAATATTTCTGTGAATAGAAGTGGATTTAAGGATTATCATAAGGGTGAGATCGTTATTAAAGTTGACACCTTGCTATGCATTTTGTGTTTTAACACTTAATTAAACAAATACAAAAATGACTTTGCTTCCAGGTTCATTGTTGCATGGAGGATGGGTGCATCCACCCTCAGTTGCGCTCAATCAGTTCTGCGCTGGCCCTTGGGATACCCCAGGCATGACATAACCCAGACTTCAACCTGCTGTCTGGACTGTAGAGCTCAACCTGTACTCTGGACATCTGTACCACTGCATCTTGCAGTGGAGGCACATCAACATCTGTGCAGACTGTTGCGGAAGGAAAACGGCAGAGGACTTTGCTCGGGCAAGTCGGCATGGGGAATGCACATGACGCCAGTCAGCTACGGTGTCGATGGTTACGTGAAATACATTTCAGATAACACCTGTGCTATCAGACCGTGGTGCAGCGAATGCGAAGTGAGAACCATCAATCCCTTGACTCAGTCAGATGCTCACACCATCTTGGCAAGGCACTACTGCTGTGTTTTAGGAATCACAGACATTAGGCGATCGGTTTGCAACCAATATAGAGCCTTGCAGTCATGATAGACTTTGTATTAGTCCACCTAGAGGTCAGTGATACCTGGTTGGTCAGCCTTATGTGGATTAATGAGGTGCACTTCACATTTCATGTCAATGTCAGAATTTGCACCTGTATGAACAGAGGAGATCAGAATACAGAGAACGCAAAGGGTTGTGCTGAACCAAACATGTGAATATGACAGTGTGCTGTGGATGTGGATCCAGCATGTGTTGGATTGACTAGCTGAATCCCTACTGATTGTCTCAAGTTAGCAGCGAATGGGGAGCACTGTTGTGCTTTGTCAGCGTGAATGTGGAGTTGAAAATCCTTACATCAAGCAACATGGAAAGCTGTGGCAAGTAACCCTTGTGAGGGATGGCGTAGTCTCATACAAAGCACAGCCTGTGAAAACCCTGCTGTGAAATGTGTTTGATGATGTCATGTCATCTGCCTGTTTCCTCAAGCCTGGCCACAATAAATGTCATCTTCCATCATCCACCTATGGATCTGACTCGATGGATTTCTGGCTGTGGGGGCACCTCCATGCACTGTGCATTGGGCAATGCCTGCTCCCTTAGCAGATCTCAAAGGTGCTTTCATACCTCTCTGTAGGACACCGAACATTTTTTTGTAGAGCTGTGTACTATTCATGTTACATTAGTAATTTACATAAACCAGATTTTATTGTTCTAAAGCACTTGGACTTCAAAATACAGTTTCCCAAACAGGCCAACAGAATATATAGAAGCAACCTATACATCGCAGATTTGCTGTTGCAGTTTTTCTAAAATGGATGATTTGACATACAAAATTGTTTCATCTGGGAAGAATGAGCTGATCATATTTATACAAGTGTGTTTGAATATACAGTAAATTTATTTGAAATGTGCATCCAAAATCGATAAAAAAGCAACACGTTTGACAGCAATTTCATATATAATGTCCATCTTTCTTTTTTTAAAGATACTGTAGATTCAGTAGTTCCAAAACTCGTGACGTCTGGCTTCTGAATATTAAAGGGAGTTTCAAGCTCATCTGCAAATGTGATTTGCACATATCACACTTTCCCAGTAGTCAAGCTGCTTCATTACAGGGCTTCTGAGTGAATAAGGAGAGAGAGAAAAAAGATGCGCATATGGGTTGCTATTGATGTATTCTGTTTCTGACCTAATTTAAATCCCTGGCAACATGCTCATATGCATACTGTACATTTGCTAAATTAGAAAGTGTAAACCATGCCTACTCGGGAAGACAGGTGTAAACAAGACTGTTGTCATAATGCAGCACCAGTAAATATGATAATCGTGTTGCACTGTAATAGAGCAAAAAATAATTTGGACATCATTTTGATGCCTGGAGACCCAAGGGAATGTCCTGCAGAGCTAAGGTGCCATAGACATGCCTTACACACCAAGATATAATTATGGCAGCCTGGCTTTGTTCCGATGTAGTCTCCACACAGGGCTCAGTAATGTGCTGTTAATAAGAAAGCATTTGTTAATATGCAGTCTTTAATATTTGGGTTTGAGTGTTCCCTGAAGGTTTGGAATCCATCATAACTGTATTGTACTTTCTGGTGAATGTCATGATTACTCTATCCCACACCTGTGCAAAAAATTATTTAAATAATCTGGTCGATCAAAGACTATGTGTTGAAATGGTTTTTAGGTTTTCATAAAAGAAAGACAAATCTCAAGACAGTACAAATGTGAGAATAAGTAATCTTGTACTCCAAATCCAAAGATGTGTTTTAGAAATTGAGTTATGTTCTTTATCTTGTTTTGGAAAAAAAAATAAAATAAGTGTGATCCTAAAAATATGACCATTTGCATGATAAAATATTGAGTGATTTTTCTTATCATACCTTGCAATTTTTGCAACAATCCTTTTTCTAGCAATTGAGAAACAAAGGCAACAGCCATAGTCTCTTCTTTACACAACAAACCCATAGTGCATAGGTTCATTTGGAGGGTATTCACTGTTGTGTAAAGGAAACCTTTTACCCTAGCTGGAAAGATAGGTTAAGTCCAGGAGTCTTTCCAGCTTACATTATTACTTTTGATAGCAGAAGTGTTTATTTTTTAAGTTTTTGTGAATGTATTGATTGTGTTTTGTTTTTCCATCTAAAGGTTCAACCTTGATTTTTTTCTCTTGAGCACAAGAAAGCGTGTCATTTTTCTTATGAAAACCGCTGTGCTCGGTCATTTGCCTAAAAACCCACGTCCACTGGGGACAAAGGCGCATTTTATTGTGCGAATGTCCCTCATCATCTTCTTTGAGGGACAGCTTCATCGCATTTGTAGTTGGGCCCCCTTGCCAAGCTACACCCACAGAAATGTTTGTTAGGGCATTTGTGGATTTATTTTGGGTACATTTGGATTTTTGTTTTGCTATACCAAAATGCACCAGAACGGATAAGCCTGAAATGGAGGTCAGTACCTCAGAAGACACTCTTATCCCGGATGAGGAGGCCCAAGAAGAGCTTCTGTGCATTCAGCAAATGAAAGAAAATCCACCTTCACTTTGGGCACAGGGGCATTT
Organism: Atractosteus spatula; assembly: GCF_055471065.1. Classification (NCBI taxonomy): domain Eukaryota; kingdom Metazoa; phylum Chordata; class Actinopteri; order Semionotiformes; family Lepisosteidae; genus Atractosteus; species Atractosteus spatula. The sequence continues at coordinate 37,000,225 of NC_142717.1, read as the reverse complement.
TGCCTTGTGCCTGTCCCTCATGACAGGAACCTCATGAGGTGCAGCTTCGTCATACATTTAATAGAGAACTCCTGGTCCAATTTAACTGCACTCAGCCGCTGCTTGGTCAGTTGTGTGCTAAACCTTGAGGAGGCTTTTATCGATTGGGCCAGCCATGGTTCCACTGAGGATAAAGACACTTTATTTTACTAATAGGAATTCTATAAATGTTCATTATACTGTTTTTAAAAAATGTTTTCCTGCTGTCGATCGCCATTATCGATGGGTCATAATACTAACACCTGTCCACAGATAGATAAAAAAAAACTTTTTGGGAAAAGTTTTCTGTACAGTTCGGTGGTGCTTCGCTGTCCCTGCAGTAGCAGCACGTCAACGACACAATAACAATATAATTGCGATCTATATCAGCCACTCATCAGATCTGTGAAAAATCAGTTGTCTCCCATTGGGCAAGGAAACCTGTTCTCATATGGATGCTGAAATAAGAATTCCAATGATATGTGGCTACTGGAATTTAGAGTACTAGAATAAAATATAGCAACCCCCTATGAAATTATATTATGTTAGGTTTTAACTTGTTTATGTCCCAAAAAGAAAATTACTTCAGAGAAATTACAGTGACAGGGTATATGCAGCACAAATAAAAAACGGTGTAATTCATCAAAGCATAGCAATATAAACACAAATATATTGTATATATATATTTTCCTATAACATTTCCTATGTTTATGTTTTTTAAAGTAATATTTACTGTATACAGTATGTTATATGTAGAGGAATCAGGTCATCAGGAAAATGTGCATTTTTATTGGCAAAGTGAATTCAATCCACGGTGCAAGGAACTCCAGTGTGCAGCTGTTGAAAAAAAAGGTTGGCTGACGTTTTGCTGTGCTGTGCATGAGAACCTTTGCCCATATTAAACATCCACAAAATAGGCACAGTCAAACAATCAGATTGTTTTACTGTAAGTATTTTTTATACAAGGTACTGTATTGTTACAGCTAAATGGATGTTGTCAACATCTGACGTTTTCAGGAGCTTCAGAGCAAGATAGGAGCTGAGATGTTTACTGAGCTGTATTGGGTCTGAGACGCATTGATCACGGAACGGTTTGGCTTACCTCGGTTAATTAAGTTCTTGGTAAATCATTAAGGCGCATCAACAGTCCAAGACAAAAGACAAGGGAGAAAGAGAGGAAGACAGATGAGAGAGGATAGAGAGAAGGACCCACAAAGGGAGAAGAGACAGGGAGGGGATCCTTCTTCTGACAGGCCAGAAGAAGACCAGATTATTATATTACATATTTGAACTAAAGCTGGGCGATAATTCGATAATGATAATTATTGCGATATAATTTTCCTCTATATAATTTTAACAAAAGTTCGATAAATGTTCGATATATATGTTTATGCTTTGCGCATGCGCACAAAATACTGCGTGAGTGCGTATGCGTGTTGCAGACCAGGCAGCTAACAGATTTGTTTAATGTTTCTGCTGTTTGGCAAGTGTTTGTTGTGTTCTTAAAATAAAGAGTTGTTTAATTTACCAATTAACTGTCTGGTTTCTTCAACTTTCACTCAGGAGAAAAAAATCTGCCTTTAAACTTGAAAGAAATAATGATTTGACATTTATCGTGATAATTATCGATATCGACTGATATGAAAATGTTTATCGTGATAATGTTTTTGGCCATATCGCCCAGCCCTAATTTGAACCTTGTTAAGAAAGCTTGCCATTCTGGTACTTTAGGAAACTCTGATTTCCTGTATAGAGAATCCCTAGGTTAAAGACGGTCTCTCCTGGTTGTGGATGCATTTTTAGAATAGGTTTCTCATTCACTTTGTAGCATCCAGATATAGAATAAGATTTAACTGTAGGTCATATTCTGTTTAATTTTTGAAGGCAGTGTTAACTCTCTTGTTGGACTGTTAAGGTGTTATACACAGTCTTTGAATACTGTTCTTAGTAGCAGTCTGTGTTTTCCTTTTTGGCTGGTCAGGATGTACAGTAGTCTTCCAAGAAACCTTGTTTTATAAATAGAGTAACTTGTATGTTGTGATCTAAGTGTCTTTTATTGTCATTATTAATAAATATCTGTTTAACCCAGTGTGGCTGACTTATTACTCTTTTCACCAAAGGTGTGCAAACAAACACAGATCTGAAGTGCCTCTAATTAAACCAACTGTTCGGGTATATTCTTGGCATAATCTTTACAGTGTAGGGGTTATGATTATTTATATTATGGATTCTGCTGCTCAGTCTATTTTTTGTAATTCTCTATTTTCATAACCCCAGTCATTGTCATTGTTTCCTCCAGAAACGTTGCAAATGAAGTACAATGTCGAGTCTGAAGTGGTGCTGCATGAGTTTGGATAAACTGCTCTTTAAAAGCATTTCAAGAGGAGTAATGGCACCTAAGAATTAGATGGGTTTGAGGATGTTTATTGAGGATTTAGGTATGGTGAGATTTGTCTTAACCCACTTGGCTGAGGGACAATCCCCCTGGGACCACCATTCAGAGAGTGGAGTTCATTGTGGGAGTAGTGATGGGGTGAAGGTGGCACGCAAGAGAAAAAATGTAAAAAAAAAGAAAATACAGTGGGGATCATGATGATTTAGAACAGCTGTGACGAAAGTGGGCTGGTTATCGTCATCTCGGCTGAGCTTCAGTTAAGAACTTCCGTTTGTATTAATAAGAAGGAATGAATCGTAAAAGAAGATGTATGAGTCATGTATCATTAATACAAGGTTTCAATATTTTAGTTTTTTTGTTTATTGCAAGACTACGGTATGTTATTTTGTCAGTGGGTATTTTTACCAATAACTATTTAGGTCCCTGACAATAGCAAAGTACAGAAAACATGTTTCTTGTGGTAGTTCTTTACGTGAGATCACTACTGTTGTAATTTATGTGTCATCATTACAAATGCTGAAGGTGTACAATATATTAGACTTGTCATATTCAATTATGAAAGCTGCTCTATTATTGTATGTTGTTGGGATAAATGTGCCGAGAAAAACAGGTTTCTAATTTTATTACTGAACAAAAATAAAAGCTGTTGAACAGTTCTGAACTTCACAAGTTGAACTTGCCATGTTGGCTACGTTTCTTGTATAATAAATGTTGTAGTAGACAGAACATTGAATTTGTTCAAATGTTGCATGGATTATTCCTTAAGTACATCCAGGTCAAAAGTCTAGTTAATTTATCAAGTTCAAAATATCCATGATTGATTCTTGATTGGAAGCTGTCAAGCCCAATAAAAGCAGGTAAGATTTCTCCAGATAAGTTTGTGCCTGAACTGTTCATTTTTAAAATTTCTTCAAAGGATTTCTGTCTTCCAAATAGAAGAGGTGTGCTGACTCAAACACAGCAAAAAAGGAGGTGTTTCAAATGTTGACTCATTGACTCCATTTTTAGTATCTGTGTGAGTATAGTCTCACCCACCAAGATTTGTGGTGGCAAAGAAGAGAAATTTAAGGAACATGGACATTACGTTTTGAAATTGTTTTGGAAATTTAATAGCAAATGAATGCAAGGGGGTGAGACTGAATAAATGCCCTTGTGCATGTGACTGTTCATATTTTTTTATAATTAGCTATTTCCAAATGTTTAGATGGGCCAAATACAGTAGTCTCCCTTGTTTTATCTGTATTGTATTCATAAGGACAGACTATCAATGATATCACTTCTCTGGATGAAGAATTCTAGAACTTCGGTGGTGGTGTTCCTTCTTCTGAACTAACAACTCCAGGGATTTTCTCTATAGCCTGAGACTTTTCAACATTTAAAATGTAAATTTAGTTTAAAATTCCAAATTTACATTGGGGAAAAAAAACGTTTAAGGTCTGCGTCTCGGATTACCTATAATACACAAAGTACAAATATATACTGTAGAGTACTGAATATAAAAGTATATATTTTTTAATTACCAGGGCTTAACATAACAGTTTAAAATATATTTGAATTATTATGTTTCATAATTGTATATTACAAAAAAAGTATGTTACTGTCGGTTGTTTGAGATGATCTTGCTCTTCACAGACTGTGCGTTTTAGAAACCTTTGTGGGGGGTTGTCTTGTGTTTTCCCCACTGATTACAGCATCTTTCCAACTAATACTCTCATTTAATTATTACACATTAATTTAGATAACACCTGTAACCACATGGGTAATAGCACTGATTACTGTACATAAGGCTAATAAAGTGGATTTAGCATCTTTAGCACTATAACTTTCAATGTATATTGAGAAGTATTAGGAGCAAATTAATATTGGAACCCATGGAATTTGTCGTAATGCCCCCAGTATCTAGGAATTTAATTTTTGACTACATTAATTACAACTTGAATAAGGTTATAATGCTTTCATTATTTACTAATATGTGTCCTCACAAATAATATTTTGAAATATTAAATTATGAGCAAGTATATATGCAAAAATAACTCTATTACATCTTCCAGCAGTCCATGGCTCAAATCTTCCACCTGTACCCATTCACTGGCCAGCAGTGAATCCCATTCAAGCTCATTAAAAACTTAGTTTAAGAGTCCAGGACATCAGTCATACACTTCAGTGGATGTACAGTCGTATCGTGTTGTGCAGTCCTGAATCAATGTGACACAACATTTGTTTATTAGCTTTTCTATAGCAAATGAAGATTTGCAAGTCCTTATGAATATCTTGTGGACTTTTCCTAGTCACTTAATGAAGCTATCGTGGTCATTTAGCTCTTTGCCCGCCAACCAAAGTTTATGTGGAAGGAGTACCAGATTTTTATGCAGCTCCAGTAGGGATTCAGAATCTGTTCCATCATGACTGCCATGTTTTTGATATGTCTTAATCATGTTATTGCTGGTGTTAGCAATATTCTTCAGGTCCCACTGACAGGGCAATGATTCCCCCAGTATACGGTACATACAGTATGTACCTTTCAGTTCTGAAAAAATACTTTGTTTTTCCACTTTATTTGCAATTATTTCACAGAGGTGCAAGTACAGTATAGAATTCACTAGAGACAGAGCAAAACATGTTCCATCAACAAAGACTGGTTTCCACTTTATTCACTATCATTTCCCTGAGGTACAGGTGTTCAATTTGGTGGACACTGAGCAAAACATGGCCCCCTGGCATAGATTTGATTCCGTGTTGTGCGTGATTATTTCTTTAGTGTGCCGATGTCTAATTCACTGTAGATGTTGTGCTTCTTTTTCTTCTGTGTTGGGGGAACAAAAAACCACACAGGGACTCCCATGAAAGATGCTGTTGGACCTTTTTTTTACTCTCAATATGCATGCAAATTGTGAATTTCCATGCATTCTGTAGCATCAACCCAATCTTCACTAATACATTTTTCATCAGTCTTGTAATGTCAGAATCAATTAAAGCTGAACCTGAAACTTTAAGCAAAAATGACTGTTTTTAGTAATCCATAATACTGTAATAACTAATCCTGATGTGGTCGTCATTTTTTATATAATGAAAAAAGATGTGTCTTGAACACATTTACAGTCTTTTGAAATGGAGTATTTGTGTAAATAGTATTTAACAAAACTTTGATTTGATATAGTAAAGATCTGTAATACACCAATGGTTGCATTCTGTTGAGTTCGAAACACTAAATAAAATTATTTTTACAGAACTGTTGACAGCATTCTCAATGCAATAATCTGATATTTGACACATTATAATACTCTCCAATGTTTTCTTGTTAATCTGATGGGTGTTTGTTGTCTCTGACAGTGTTATACAAATTAAGCTTGATAATAAAACTGATAAATATTAAAACAGTTAAAGATACTGATGTTATGAGTGAGTAATTTCGTATTACCATGGAATTCAAACCAATAGGTAAATTAAAATACTGTATTTTTCGTACCTGCCAACTTGAACTTAAGATCCAGAGTTCTGCAAAATGTAATGAATGGTGGTTATTCCACAGGTCTTGTTGGTAATGAGGTCTGAATTAATATTGTGACAGTCTTTGTTTAACAGCACATGTTTTTTGCGGTTTGTTTGCTAAAATTGAATTATTGTGACCCATTTCTTTGAAAATTCACCCACACAGCAATTAAAGGCTTTGATGTATAAATTTCTATTTTACTATGGTTACAATATTTTTTAGTTATATTTTATACTTATTGTTACTAGGTGCAATAAACATGGCTTGTTCACATTCTTAAAGTATAGTATTGTTTCATTTGTATGGCTCAACTATAAGGAGAAAAAACAATATTCTAAATTAAAACTAAATTAAATTTAACCTGATATTATTTTAGAACATTTCTTCAGTTGATAAAAAAAAAAATTAGGGTCTCTTTATGACTTTATTTTTATTGATACAGTATGTTCGTTTATTTGTGGATAATCTGATGTGGACCTAGTTACTTGTGTATACAATAATTAGTATATTATTCAAATGTTTTTCCCATCATGGATTGGCAGATTAATTGCATAATGTTGCACCCAGAAACACATTTTACATTCTACGTTACTTTATACTGTAGGTCTTATATATGTATTTTGTAGAAATCCTTTTTTTTTTTACAAGAATTAATGCTCAGTGAGGTTTTGAACAAGGCAAAGTTTTCTTCAGTGTCATTTTCTTAATATTTCTTCAGAGCTATTTATGTAGGGCAACAACATTTTGAAAGTGTAGCCATGTGCTCTCATGTTTGGTTTATATTATAGATATTTAACTCTGTATATTGCTTCCAGTGCAAAGCTTCGGACTCAGTCGTGGCCCGGCAATGGATATGCAAGCTTGATTGTAGTGTCTGAACAAATATTCTGACAGCAGCTTGACTCTGAGTGCTTCTAAAGGTCAAATTTATGTGACTGCTATTTAATGTATCAACACATATTCCCCGAAGAGTGGCTTCTAGAGCCTATTGAAAAGCCTCTGTGTCCTTCTTTCACAACATAGTCTGTTGTTTTCTTAGATAGGTGCCTAGGAATTTGGTGATACAAGAACATAAAATCACAACCAATCTCTTTCTTATCATTTAAAAAAAAGTAATTGCTGCTCAGGAAACTTGAGATATGGAATATTGGCCAAACCTGATAAATGCCACATATTCCCATGCCATATGGCTGCCACCACCATGGCTCACAGTAGGAAATCTATCTTTGTATTCCTTCTCCTTCATTCACTCTTTCATACTCACTGCCCTATGAATGCTGTTGGGCTAATTCTAAGTATTTCTGTATTTTCTGCACTACATCTTTTCTTCTTTAGTGGCAACAGCAGGATGTTTGTGTTTGTTGCACATTTGGTTTTCTGAAGGATTCTAGGGAAACAAACAGGCCTTCAGTGATCTTTTTTTTTGACAGCACCTATGGTTATATGTCTGTGAATATGTCTTATTTCTCTCTGCTACAGTACGTAAGGATGCCATCCTTTTATTAAACTAGCAGTCGGTGAGAATACTAATGGATGATAACTTGTAAGTTACCCCCGGGACGACTGCCTGCCATACAATTAGAGCATTTACACATGTATACAATTCACAGTGGTGAGGATTCCAAGTAAACCTGGATTACTGGCTGCAGTGTTAAAGTGGTAATCGTATTGGTGGTGAAAGCAGTTTACCTTAGGGATCAGGCTTATTTGTGGGTTACCCAAATGCAAACAGCAAGGATCAGTTAAAACCGTTTTTAGAAGCCTGGTTGGTGGTTCAGTGTCTGAGAACTAATAGGCGCTGTGTTGATATTTTTTACAATTTCTGAGACAGCTTTTTCATCTTTTTCTTAGCCATAGGTCTGAGCTGAAATGTAAGCCTACCAAATGGGGATTCAGTTGGTCTGAAAAAATATAGAAATATAAATCAAATATTATGTTAGTCCTTCGAGCTTAGAATATTTTTGTTTTTTTTTGCTTTATTTGAGGAGACCACTGACTTAGATCATTCTTTAATTTAAGAAAGCACTCTGACAGAATTCTAATCTTTCAGCACGATTACAATAAGCTACAAATGGGCAGATCAAGAATTTACAAAAAAGTCTGTCTCTGTTTTAAAGGACAGTGCTTTGAATGTCATTTGACAATTTCCTTTTAATTAGAACTAATTTACAGAAAGATGCCCACCAGCTAATCTTTACAGGATAATTAACTTCTATTTTCTTTACTTTTAATTAAAAAGTGGAAAAGATTTAGCTGATCCATAAAGAATTGTTCTTTTGAAATGTTCATCAGACTTCACACTTCTTTTTGGCATTTGTAATATTTAGATTTTATCTTGCACTCAGTCTCCTCTGAGTTATAGCTCTGAATTTTTTATCCAGGGTATTAAGAAGTGGAACCAGCAACAGTAGAAATAGGAACTAGAGGCAAATTAGAATTGAATTAATGATGAATTTCTTGCAAAGGAAACCCCCCCATCCTTTAACATTATAATGAAACTGACATCTTCAGATATATCCATTTCATACACCCATCCTTCAGGATATAAAATATGTTATATAGTACACTACAGGAATAGTTTCAAGCTTTTTCAGATACAGGTGACCAGCTCAGAGCTCTGCTAAAACGTTGGAACCAAAATACATTTAAAATTGAAGAAGGTTCATCACTGACCTAATCAAATAATAAAAATGAAGAGCTATGCCATACAGACACGTTTAATTGTAAATCTTGCTGAATGAATGCATGGTTTTGAGCTCAGGATGAATAAAGTAATTGACATAATGTAAACAAGAATATCTCAAAAAGGACATGATACCTGATCTGGGTAATATGTTTGAAATGCATTCCTTAAATGACAGGTAGAATTCTCAGAATAATTTAATGGAAACATACATCATTTATGGAAGGGCAAGCTATATGCATATTATTAGAAGGATATTATTGTAGCATAAATATGAAAAATTCAAAACATTAGGCCTGCATCAACAGTTGCCTATCTGGATACAGTTCATTTACAATATAAAGTTAGTGGATATGAGGCAGTTAGACAAGTCCAAAGTTGATATCAGTGGTATAGTATGAGAACTGAGGTAATCTATGAACTGTAAATTTTCCACCTTTATTAATTTTAGTGTTGCAACATATGCCAAAGGTTTGGTCATAGCTGTAGGATGACAGAGGCAAAACTTACATTTGCATGTTGATTGACGACTGGCAGTTTCTCTTTAAAATATGTAATATATGTACACAATTTAAATGAAGTTTTCTAGGGAGTTATTTCTGAATACAGGACATCTTATTCCTTTTGCTTGTTATTTGTTATTTTGCTTTGTGGTTTTAATACAACATGACCAGTGACATAGATCTTTCTATCATTTAAGAAAAGACTACCAGAATTCTATTTGAACGTGATTATAGTCAACTATAAAAGGAAAGCTCAAGAAGGAACAAAGTGTATCTCTGTTTTAGGGAGCAGTTCTTTGAATGCCATTTGACGATTTCCTTTTAATTAAAACTAATTTACTGAAAGGCTCTTTTTACAACTGTACTCGGTATGTATGAAGTGATAGTCAATGGGAATAATATATAGATGTAAAAACAAGCACAAGTTGCCCAGTCTATTACCAAAACAGGTGTATGTAGGATCGATGGAATGTTTTTTGTTTAATTTATTTTTTATTATTATAAAGAGTTTCTTTGAGCACAATTTCCATTGGTCCAGACAGCTTTGAGAGCCCTGTGACTCTTGCTAAGTGTGCTCTTTCCAGCTCAGTGTTTTTGTGTGCCGTGTGTAAAGTCAAGTAAACCCAGTTAAACAGAGACACTGGCATCTGTGAGGGCCCGGCGGCACACTCAGAGGTGCCTCCAGCATTTTAATGGCATGGTCAAATGCCAGAATGCTTTCATGCTTTTCCAATTCAAATTAATTATATAATAAGTAAGTAGGACTTTTTCCCTTTTGCTGTCCTCAACATAAAAATAATAAAGGGAGATTTTCCTTCAGACAGTTTTGTAGGAAATGTTTCAAAAGTTTCAGTGTGGATAAAAGACCAATGCCCAGTGTTTATCACTGTTGTATCAAGATTCAGGATACAGTTTGATGTCTGACAGCATGTTATGATAAACATTATTGCTGACAACGCTGTTTGTTTAATTGTACAGTATATACATGTTGAAAAAAATTCATATCTTTCAGAAGTGTGATATTTTTATTTTTATTTATATAATATATGCAGTAAATTTATATAATTTTAATTTATAGTTTATATAGTTTTAATTTATATAATATGTTTTCAATCCTGGGATTTAATTCACCCTGAGAATTCTCAAAAAATGGATAGGGTTGTGGTAACAGTGGCATGGCCCATCTGTCACAGGTGAAATCAAACTAATTTTTGAGGTGTGTTGAATCGGTTCTGTTTCTGCACTCATTTTTAACATCAATTTAGACAAAAGTCTAATGGATTATTGCACTGAATTTGAAACAGTTTTCCGACTGTTGATTTTAAGTCCTGAATTTAGGAACGCAGCCATTTCTAATCACCAGAATTACATTGCTTAGCAACTGGAAAATGAAGTTAAACAACAGCGCTCCGTATAGTTGGTCACACCAATAGCAGTGGAAAGAGTAAGATCTGAAATGATGTTAATCCAGCCCCTTCCCCTTATTCATAAAATTATTGAAATTTTCTTTGCATTTTTTTGATCGGTTCAAAATAAATGCTCGACTTCAAAATGACTTTTGCTTCAGTCAGAGCCCAAAACACTGTTACTGCTGTTCCCCACAAAGAAAGATATTTCAAAGAAATAATTATGTTAAGGGCTCCTGTAACATGTCAAACCATAAGAAATTGTTCATTAATGCCTTTTTTTATTATGATCAAGGATTAAATTATAGACCTTAAACCATGTAATATATACAGTACAGTACTCATAAGCTGCCAGAGCCTCCAACATCCCATAGGTCATTAGTACCAGAGTGTATTAGAGAACATAAAGCTCTTCCCCAGTTCTCCAGCTGCCTTAGAAAAGACAAGCACTTTTAAGATCCATATCCTTACAGATGTATTTGCTCATTTTTAAATAGGGTGTCCCTAAAATATAGAGCTAGTCACTGATTTGGGATTAGAAAAAAAAAGTAGTACTGTACTAGTGCATTTGCAAAACTCAAACCATCTTTCCAGTCGTCAGTATCTTGTTCAAGACCCCCAGTGTCTGAATGGGGGGTGAACATGCAGTTGTTCAGTGCGACCTGTCAAAATAGTTTTCAGGATCTTCGGTTTGTGCATAGACAACTTTAAAACTTTGATATATAAGAGAATGAAGATGCTAAAACATGCTAGCCACCTGCCATGATGAGCATAGCAAGGATGCTGTCACCAGCCAGCCTGGAGTGGAGTGGTCCTACAGGGTATAGTCTGCATTATGTATTCACATTTAGTCTCAGGTGCAACGTTTTATCCTGAGGCCAGCTTGGTCACATTTTCAGTGGGCGGCTAGATTAAAAACTGTATAGGTGGGAGCAAAATGATTTCCATGCTCATAGAGATCTGCTGCTTTGTTCTGTCAGATTCAATTACCTCACTTCTAATTAGGAGCTATAGAGAAGGCTAGGTTTGTGATCCGGACATCACACTGTGTCGCCTGCTGATAATTCATGGTGTCGCTATCAGAGCTGAACCACAAGCTCCCTCGATCTCAGCCAGTTAAAAGCAAGCCATGAAATCAGCAGTAGCTAGAGTCATTCTTGCTTGTTTGTTTTTGTGCACCTTTTTGCACCCTAAAGATTTAGTCAGACAGTTTCAATGCTGCCATTAAAGTAGGATTGCACTCAATTTTGTGTTAATTAAACATTTCTGGGACAGTTTGCTTTGCAGCAACAGTTTTGTCAATTCTATATTTGATTCAAATACGCAGTGGGAATAAAATTGTATTCCCTATGCATTCATTTTCTTAATGGGTTACATTATTTTAACTTACTTTCACAAAAGAGAAAAGAGTTGACATTTTGGACAGTACAGCGAAACCAACTGAATAGAAAATCTTGTGTCTATGTACAGTATTTAGATTTTTTTTTAAAGGATGTTTTCGGTAATATTTCACCATGATTGAGAACCAGTGAAAATGACACATTGGTTCTGCTCTTATGACAGTCTTGTCTTGTCTCTTGCACATGTATGATCATATTAGTCAAGAAAATTCTTTGTATTTTTGGCATGGTTCTTTTAATAGAACAGATTATATTTTAACTGTTAGCTCTATTTGACAGCACAAGTTGATACATATACCACTGTGACAAGACATACTGTATACTATGCATCAAGCTAAACTAATTACAAAAAGCCATGACAGTCATGTCACAGCCATTATTATGATTTAATACAGAATTTAAATGTATAGAATTAATAGTCCAAGCAAAAAAAATAGAACAAACACATTTTGTAACATGTTATTAACATATGTACTGAATACACTATATCATTCAACTCTTAGTTCATGCTTCTTTGTCTTATCAACATGCATCCTGTACTCATTCACTGTTTTTGGACATCACAGGAATTCTCACACAATCTCAGAGAAATGGAAGCACACTGGTATAAGTTCAGTAGCAGACAGGACTGCAATGGTCATTAACAACAGTAGTATGCTTATGACATACTGAATTGTTGAACAGTGCCTACAGCCAGAGACAGACTACTTGGTTGAGTCCATTTCTGTCACCTTGGGGTACGTTAGATTTTTTCCCCGCATCTGCTATAATACACAAAGGAAATGGTAAATTAATCAATGAAATACTAAGCATCAAAATAAACCACTTATAACTGCAACCTTGACAGAAATTGGTGCTGATTAATATTTGTAATCAACAGAATTAATCAATAGGGGATCTACTGTGAAAATCACAGGTTAATAGTGTATATGACACCAATGAAAACAATGCAACCTGTATGTCGCACTCGCCGCATGCTTTGTACCAGGTTACAGATGCTATGTTGTGGGATTCTGTCCATTTCCCCCTGTAGAGCCTGAACAAACATGTGCCATAGATGCTACATGTCATCCCTGACCACCCCCCAGATCTTCAGTGGGTCTCAGGTCTGGTGAGTTAGGAATCCACTGTGTACAGTAGGTGTCCCAGGAAACCCATTGTTACAAGAGCCGTTTGAGGATGTGAGTCCCACTGGAATGTTGTCACGTCAGGAGGAGTCTGTAGGAAGGGCAACGAGTGAGGTCCCAGCACCTGATCAATGTAGCACCTTGCCATCAGGCTGCCCTTAAAGTTGCTTCTGTAGCAACTAGACACTCCTACCCAAATCATCACCCTTGAACTTCCCTATCCATCTAGGCAAGATGTTGGCTCTTGGTCAGTCTATCATTGAGGAATGTGTGTGGCTGTATGGTGTGGCCGGGTTAGAGACTGCTGGCCATGAACAGCCCAAAGAAACAATGTGTTGACTTACAGTAATCCGGCCTCCCTCCAACAAAGGCATTGTTTTCTTCCTAACAGGGATATGTTGGGTTTTGTTGTTTTTCTTTTTCTGATTTTCATTAGGATTTATGTTCAACAGCTTCAATGACCTCATCACTTCTGCCCAATCTACTCTAACTACAGATGTGTTCTAGTGGTTCTGCAACAGTCAGAGTCACTCAAGTTTATTACTGTCACGAATGATCAATTAATCAAAATAATGCCATGTACTGTATAAGTAGAGTAATATATTTCTTTTGATATTCCGTATGTTCTGTATATTTACCAATGCTAGCAATAGTAAATAAAGCTGTTTTCTTGCCATTTTGTTATGATGAATGCCAAAATGAATAATCTCAGTGTGCATGAACATGTCAGCGTACTATGCACTAAAATTACTGTTATATTCTTTGGATGCTGTCCATGACAATGCCCAGCCACGTTGCCTGAATTTGTGTGATGGGCTGACCACACCATTCACCTGGCATGAACTCAATAGAGCACCTCTGGGATAGTGTGTGATCGTCAGGATCCATGATCATGTACAGTACACCTTCTGAGCTGTGTGCAGCACTCCCTGCTTAGTGGTACAGTATCTAATTTCCCAGAGAGAAATAAACGCTCTTGTGATATTGATGCCATGTCAGTTGTGAGCACTGCTATCAGCAAGTGTAGAACACATGAGCTGCACCCTTGGTATTTAACCTGTTTCAATTTGATAATAGGTTTGATTATTCATGTATAATAAGTGCTCCAGCACTTACTGTATTTCTGCCTAAAAACATAAATCAATCTAGATGGTGTTATATATTATCTGTATGTTAGAAGAGAAAGCATCATTCCTTACTCATATACAAATGCAGCATACCTCCTTGGTGGTGAACCCATACCCTTCCAATTTCAAGTCCAGAACTCTGAGCACCACCCCATGCTTGTTAATGACATTGTATATACTGTATAGTTTAAGGTGTAGCAAATAAATGAGCATATATTGGGGATGGAATCACTAACAATTACCAAATGTTTTAACTACAAAGTAAAAACATATGTTCTCCTGATTGAACTTTCAACAGGTATTTAGAAGATAATCATGATGACATACTGCGTAGATACAAATACCTTTGCATGTTGTGCTCTGCAAATCTCATGGTATCGCTAAAGTAGTTCACATTTTCTTCTTTTGACCTATGTATGATATTTGCTCTCAGAAAACCCAAAGATGAGCACGAGCATGGGCATAAATAAATTCTGGCAAGTTCAGTGTGTATTAGCTGCTGTTTTTGGATACTTATCACATATGCTAAGTCCTCTGGCCAGTTTGTCACACCCTTATAAAAATGCACCATCATGGGTCATAGTGAATGTGACAAGGTTTTAAACAGTACACAACTAGAAAGGACACCACTATCAGAAAATGAGTTAGGAGTGCTGTGCTAGTCATTTAGTAAGTCATTATTCTTATCATTGCTGTCTCTGAAATTATTTCAGGTCTCTCCATGCAAAGAATACTGTGTAATCAACTAAATGTATGGAAAGCTATCAAACTTTAAAAATGCACAGTGTTGAAATCTACACTGGTTTCAACAAGTAACCATAAAAATGATTTGAATTTGAAGTTTTGTCAAACACTTATCTTTTTGTGAAAAAGGTTTTTACTTTAAGTATTCCTGCTGTCAGTGACTGCAAGTAGTCCAGTCAACACAATGCATGGACCGTGTAACCATATAATGTCCAATAAAACACAATGGACAGATGGAAAAGACAGGTGTTGTTTTCTAAATGCGATATAGTCCACAGAATCCATATATATACAGGATGTACAGTGCAATATCATACCTCATACTCTTTATAATTCAGTTTTTGTACAAATGTATTACAATTCATCATATCTTCAGTAACTCTGAAGATTTTCTTTTAACTTCTGCATTTTAGCCTAGCAACTTGCTGTGATGTGTATCGTAATTTTAGGCAACAGTAATCATATTGAGTGATTTCAGGTTTTGTTACATTGTACTGAAAGCAGTACAGATAAAATCATAAAACTGTGTCTTAATTTAAAGCAATTCTATGCCTTTACAGTGTCTATTAGAGACCAGCATACTTATTTTTTTATGTATGGTTCTTCTCTTGAAGATGTAGCTTCTTACAAAGGAATAATTTATTAGGCTAATGAAAAGACCAAGCAGTTTGTGGAGTTCAAGCAGTTTATGAGCTTCTGAATCAGAATAAAGGAAAACAGCAGCACACACCAAGAGTTTTTGAACTTAAATCATTCCTTTATCAAACTAAGGGTCTGGTTGTGTTACGATAGAATATGCTCACTGAAATGCTGAAAGGGGATGTTTCTGTGTGTTTTGTCTGTGTTCAGATTGATTGAGAGTGTGCAATAGAGCTCATGTTTAATGGAATAAAAAGAGGAATACATGCATCAAAACATCACAAGGAAATAAAACATTTGTGCTTTTGAGTTCTTAAGCAAGTCTGATCACCAAAGACAGAAAAATATGTTTAAAATTTGTCCTATACGTTTTTAAACAAATTTGAACCAGTCTTAAATTTGGACCTGCAGTAGTTCTTTAACATGCAAATTTTGAAGAGAGGATTGGAATTATTTGAGATTCTTTTTGTGGTGATGGGGGGTAGAAATATATTTTAACATAATTTAAATGCAGGATGAAATATTTTCAGAACTAATACAATTCAGGTACCATAATTCCATCAGCGTCCTTGATTGAAGCAAAATAGTAATATGCAAATACCAAAAAAGATGTACAGCTACAAGCAAAAAACTGAAATCATTTAGATATAGGGAAATAATATTGCACACAGAGAAAAAAAATTAATCAAACGGAAATATTTCTGCTTTAAGATTGTGCTGGTGTATTACCTGCAGGCATGAAATGTAAATGAAAAATCAACATTGTACCCTCTGATAAGGCTACCAAATTAATAAAAGTATTTTCTTTCTACCTCCCATGCTGTTGCTTATGTGAAAAGTGATGAGGTACAGCGAAAGGAACTTTGGTCTTCTGGATCATCTTTTTCTCTATCTGAATTTCCTGTGGTAAAACAACTATAGACTGTGGCTGTACTGTTTTCCTTCTGTTAATCTTCTTGTTGCCTTGGAAGAGTTTGCCTGAAGCATGTCCAGGAGAAAACCAATTCTGTATTTTTAAAGGGAGTTTTAGTGGAGAGCAGACATCATTATCCCACCTTGGTTATTTATTTTTGGAAAATAAATGTCACCAAACTAAACTTCGAAGCACCCAATATTAATAGACTTATGTTCAATTTTTTATGTTGTAAACATACAGTATTTTTCTCCTTTGAAAAGGAGAAGGACACCCATTCTCAAAGCATGATATAAATTTTATCAAGCTTTTAAGGTTTTCTGATTTTATAATGTCTTCTCATACAGTATCTCTATATATTCCATAAAGACCAGTAAAGGATGTGTTGAATATACAGTATATACACATGTATCTATTATATAGTGAAAATATTTGTTACCTTCAATTCATTTGGGTTTTTAATTAATGCGAAAATGCTTTTCGAGATACAGTACGTATTATACAACAAAAAAACCCAATATAGTGTATATAGAATATATAGAGACAAAATAAGGACTGCTCTAATTAAAGTCCATTTTTTTTCAACTGTACAATATCATATTATATACTGATAATGGCAGTGAAAGCGACATTTTAAAAATGACATGATCTTGATCAGGGAATACTGTTGAAAGTTGTGTTACTGGCTGTGTGACACATTTATGTTTTATGAAAGCTGAGTTATTTCAGCTTATTGTTTTGTGCCTAAAACAGTTCTAGTAATCATTGCTAAATCTACATATTCTTTCCAAAAATGTGATCCCAGTGACAGACTTTGAGGGAAGTAATTGAAAAGTGTTTCATTGCTTTGCTTTTTAACTGAACTAATAATAATCATAATCATAATTATCATCATCATCATTATCACCATCGTCTTTTTAAAAAATGAGCACGGTCAATGATGTCTTTTCATTAGCGTGTTACATTGGAGGGCATATCCAGCAGACAAATGCCATTGAAGATGACATCCCAAATGTAAAATTGTCATTAACTCGTAAGTTATTTTTTTAAGAATGGGATGGCAGAGTAGCACAGTGGTAAGCATTGCTGCCTCACAGAACTGGGGCACTAGCTGTGTGGAGATTATATGTTCTCCCTGTGTTCACGTGGGTTTCCTCTGGATTTCCCCCACGGTCCAAAGAATACTGGTAAGTTAATTGGCTTCTGTAAAATTGGCCCTGGTGTGAGTGTGTGTGTTTGTGTCTACATGTGCCCTGCGATGGACTGGCATCCTGCCCTGGGTCTATCCTGCCTTTCTCCTGTTGCCTGCTGGGTTAGGCTCCAGCTCCCCCCTGACCCTGTACTGGATAAAACGGTTTAGAAGATGGATGGAGGTTTTAAGGATTTCGCTTTCTTTTTTTCTGCAAAAACAGAGACCTTTCTGAGTTGTCTTTTTTTACACTGAACACTGAAAGCAATAAACCGTGAGGAAGGTTCCTGAATTCAATTCTGGAGAGAATAGGTGGGCTGGGGTTATACCTGTTAAAAGCAAAATACATTCAGTAACAGTTAAAACCTCAACAGAAGGTTTGTAAGAATAACAATAATGCAATGTACAACATACAAAACACATTCCTTTTAATCTGGAAAATTTGGGTTTAATTTTGGGTTCTTAAGAAATTTGAATCACATTAGTTTTTAGACCTTTAAGAGCTGTTTAGAGCTCCTTAAATATGTCATGTTTCTTTAAAGAATGAAATAAAATGAACTGAAAATCTACATTTATTTTTCACACAGTCCTGGAAGACAGATTTGTAGTGTAAAGTGTGCTAGGAAGAAAAACAGGAAGCCAAGGTCATGTTTGTAGTCTGTGCCTGTGAGTGAGTCGTGACTAAGCCCATTAGCTGTGGGAATAGCTGAACAGTGTGTGGACTTGAACTGGTACTGTCAACAAACCTTCAACTTGGGCTTTTTTATGGCCCCGGACCTTAGCAGCAAAGATCTCTCAGACAGAAGCAGATTTAAACCGTGTGGTTGTTAAACCACAGGTTGTGCCGAATCTGCAAACCTTTTAACTAAAAATAGAAACAGTTCTGCCAGAGTTCTGAGTGGTAATGTGTTTTAATAATTCTTTGATAAAAACAATTCACTTTCACATCGATCTAAACACCATATCTTTGTTTGCTGTATATGATACAATATTTGCCAACAGTTGCAGTGCATTATTAATGAAAATGCCCGTGTGTGCTGAATAACTCTGCCTGTCATTACTCACAGGAAATATAGACACAAACCTATGCTGAGCGATGATGGATGAAAAATCAAAAGGCTCTTTTGCATTTGTATTAAAGTAAGGCACTCAGGTTCACCCAGTTTTGCCTGCTGCCTCGGAGCTGAATTGCACCCAAATAATTTCCAAACACAAAAAGATTAAACGTGTTGTATTCCTTAATTATTTAGGTGAATTGATCGTTTTCAAGTACTTCTCATGAAATGCAAGAAAACTAGTAATCTAGTGGTGTAATTAGAATGTGAATAAATAAAGGATTTTACGTATGAAGTCTACAGTATATGGGTATACTGTACAAAGGCAACGTTAAGGATTTGAGAGAGATTTTCTTTGTAATTCTAGATATTTGTCGTCTCTTCCAGTATTTTGATTTAATTGGTTAGAGTCAGATGTGTCATTCTCATACCCTCCTGAAAGAAAGGGATGTTTCAGAAAGGAATTAGGCTGGGTTGTGACATATGTTCCACCTTGGACTGTAGTTTTGCCTGGATTAAATCTTAAACTTCAGTCATCCTGCTAATTGCAAATTACAAAGTTTATATCTTCAGTATTAATTTGAAAGTAAGTAACAGTAAAAATAAATAAAGTTCCACAAACAAACTATTGTAATGTAGTCATTCATAGCAAAGCAAATTTGTCTCATTCTTTTACAAGGACTCTTTTCAGAAACGAGCTTCTGATGTTAAACATCAGGCTTAAGGGAATGCCCTACACAGACAGACGAACAGCACTAAACCTTTGTTGTCTTGATGGCTATCAGGGGACCCGATACAAGTGTATAGAATCCTGAAAGGCATTGAGTGTCAATCCAGAGGATTTCTTCAGAATGGTCAGTGGAACACAAACCATAGGGCACAAGTGGAAACTACATGGAAGTGCCTTAAAGCCGAGAGAAGGAAGCAATGCTTTCTCCAAAGGATTGTGGGACTTTTTTAACATGCTGCCCAGTCAAGTCGTCAAGGCCAGTACTCTGGCTTCATTCCAGAAAGAGCTAGAGGAGTTCAATTGACTATTGCCTACCCAATGGGCTAAGTGGGCCGGGTGGCCTGCTCTCTTTCACTGCCATTCTTATGTTCTTAAAAACCCATGATGTGAAAGCAGGTACAGTACATTGCTTCTCTTTCGTTAGAAAAGGGTTATAATCTTACTGAATTTCATGTGGTAATTTTACAGGACCATTAGAAGATGCCTTGCAAGATGAAGAGGAAGAGTGTCTCTCTGAGGAAAATGACATCATCACAAAAGAAGAATTCTCAGTGGAGGAAAATTTCTCCACGGACTTTGAACCGGAAAACTTGAGCTGTGAAGATATGGAATACTTTTGCAGTAAAGGTAGACACAGATCACGAAATGACGACACTTTGACATTTTTTAGTCTGTGCTTTTATTTCTGCATTAATATACATTTAAAAGTGAATGGACAGCATATTTTCATTTTTTCAAGTTCGAGGGTTTAGTTCTGAAACACAAGGAAATTCTATTCTATTTTCTCTATGGATGTGAGAACGCTTAAGCATTACATCACTTTGCAGGGCAAAGTAAGTGAAGACTGGATTATGAACAACTGGGAACAAATTAGCTTTTGTTTCCTTTTTGTAAACACAGTACCCAGAGTGAAATGTTGATAATGACAATATACTACAAATACTATATAATGGTAATGAATAGATTTGTTTCTCAATATATTTAATGTTGTAGTACAGTATATGAAAAGCATTTAAAGTGCATTTAAAAGGGTGGGAACACATAAAACACTAAAGTGAAAGCTTCTCTTTTGTGGAATCACTGTTCTTTTCTTTTTTCACTAAAGAATGGTATAAAACACACTGGCACGAAATCTTTGATAAATGAGCCCCCCTGAGACCTGTTGTCATACATGTCCTGATCTGATATGTGTAGGAAGCACAAGTGGGTGTTTGAGTTACATTAGTTTAACAAAAAAAAAGGGATACTAGCCAATTTGGCTGTTTTAATTGTGTGGGAAAGCATCCAGTACTTCCCTGTTTGTCTTTGAAATGATTCTGTTTGATATTTGATTTTCACAATGCATTCAAGAGCGGCAGATTGATCTGGGAAAGATGGCACCTCAAACAGAGAAGTGCTTCCAAACGCCATGCTGGTGAATCGATTGAGCCCAAGCCTGAAGTAAAGGACATGCTCACTCCTGAACATGTGACACCTCTTCCTGCAGCACCTGCTGTTCCTTGGAGGCCTACCATTAAAAAAAAGGAGCATGGCCAAATGTCCCTATCTTCTTCCCAAGAAAAAAAAATCCACTGTGATACTTTTTTTTTTGCTTCTCACACCTTACCGTCACCAGATGCTGCCTTGCTGCGTAGGTTATTTTCTAGCTTGAGCTGAGTCCTCTGCTCTGATACAGTACCACGCAGGCTCTGTAATGTGCTACTTTTTAAGTAAAAACTGTAGGGCAGATTTGTTTTTGCTTATTAATCTGCATTGGCAGACTTGCGCTTTGGTGTAATGTTTTTCATTACAGTCAGAGTTAGAATGGGCGAGAACTCCTCCTGGTCACTTTTGCCATATGCTGACCTTTCTAACTTAGTATATGCAGTGTTTAATCATTGATCACAGATTTTTAAAAAGTAATTGATTGCTTTGCGTTTCCCTTTTGTGAATCTTATATCTGATAAGTGGTCACAAAGTGTAATGTGCTTAGTTTCCTTTTAAAAAATTAAATGTGAAATCCTCTTCAGAAAAATAAGCGTATTGATATTTAAAGTCTGCCTTACTTCAAATGTGAGGATCTTAGCTTTGGAGCTCCATCATTTGGACAGATCTTCCAAGCTCTGATTTTGACGGGAATAAAGGACTATTAGATGATTGTTCTTGTGGCTGATTATTCTCCTTGAGAAGAAGGTCCAAAATTCCTACAGTGTTGAAATGTTTTGGGAAGATCTACTTCTCTGTAACTTGCATACATTTTACATACGTAAGGCTGTATTCTTAAAGTGCAAGCTACTTCAGTCTGAGCCATTACTGTGCATAGAATGTAGTATTATTTGTATATATTCACAATATATTTATCTTGTAAGTATGCTTGTCTCACATTCAAATAATCTTTTGTGCATTGCGGCAATTAACACTTCTACAGTACAAACTTAATCAAATACAGTAATCAAATGAGACGTAAATCCGAGGTCCTGACTCTCTGTGGTCATTAAAAATCCCAGGGCGTTTCTCGAAAAGAGTAGGGGTGTAACCCCGGCGTCCTGGCCAAATTTCCCATTGGCCCTTACCAATCATGGCCTCCTAATAATCCCCCTCTATGAATTGGCTACATTACTCTGCTCTTCTCCCCACTGATAGCTGATGTGTGGTGAGCGTTCTGGCGCACTATGGCTGCTGTCGCATCATCCAGGTGGGGGCTGCACATTGGTGTTGGTGGAGGGGAGTCCCCATTACCTGTAAAGCGCTTTGACTGGAGTGTCCAGAAAAGCGCTATATAAGTGTAAGCAATTAATTAATTAAATAAGATTTCTCATAGCATGTAGTATCACAACTACAATGAAAGGGTCTGTAATAAAAAGGACTGTATATCAAAGAAATATAATTGCAGTCTATTGTAGTAGAGGTTTAATAGGTGTGAGTGTACATCTAAGTTTCTTTTACTACTTAACACGCAAGGCTACAAGCCAGCTTTTATATCAAAGTCCTATGTTTTCATGGTCACACTGATTTCCTTTTTCATGCTTTTAGATAAGTACCCTATGTTATATACCGAGTTCCCTCTTCATGTATTTTGCTACTGTTATCTGAACTAACTCTTCTTGACTTTAAAGCAATGCTTTGCATAGGTTTTTCCTTTAGACTTACAAATACTGTATGTGCAGCAGTCAGGTGTAATTGTAATGCTCTCGATTAATTCTTCAATAAGATATTCAGATTTAAAAAAAAACTAATTTAGCTGAGTGTCTGAGTGGCTTAAATTTCTCTCACTTATGCATAAGCAGCATGAATTAAAGGAAACACAATCCTGAATGTATTAAACGGTTTATGTATGTTATTCCTTGACTATAGAAAAAAAAAGGACTCTTGATTAACTAAACCCTCTCAATTTTGATGGCACAGTGTAATTAGCGAAGTGTTGAGTTGAACGCTGGTTTTAAAGCAACCACTCATCCTGTAGCCTTTATCTTCTCAGGCTTCTTCAAGAATAGGTCTCTCGTGTAAGGTTTCTCCACTGAGCAGTCAAGTGACACTTCTGTCTCAGCTTAGCCTTGTATCTGTGTAGTCACTCACTGAAATGGTCTTGTCAGGAGGACCTAAAACCTCCATTAAAAGTTTCAGCCTATAATAGGTATTAAAAAGCTGTAGAAATACAAAGAAGAGCACCAATTTTCATTAACATATGAAGCACTTATTAACTTTGATCAGAGTGCGGTGAAGTAGCAAAGCGGCTTAAAGGCACAAAGGTCAAGGAGTTGAATGCTACCAAAGTCTAGCCCATTTGCCTTACCCTTGCATAAAATTGTACTTCAAATTACTATTTGGAATACCTTGAAGTCTGTGCGGGACCTGGAGTTTTTTTTTCTTCAGATTTTCCATCCTCTATCCCACTTTGAATCTCTTTTTGCTAGCTACAAGTTTCCCCCCTTCCTTTATCTGGATAAATTACACAGTACAGTACATCTTTCCTCAGAAATAGTCCCATCCGACATCCCCTTGATTCTGGATCAGAAAAGCCTGCTGCAATGCTGGTACAAATTAAGCCGCAGAATGTTTGGGCCGATTGTGTTCTGCAAAATTAGACATACTGCTGAACATACCGGATAGGCATTGTTCTGAAAAAGCAGAGAGACATTCCAAAAGTCCTTAACGCCCCCACACTTATAGATGAATTCCATACTGTATGCTTCCTTATCTATTCTTAGTCATAGATGTAAAATCAAAATGGAGGAGAGGTACAAAGAATTTGTTTTGTTTTGTTTTTTATTTTGATTTTGGTTCATATTTTTGTTTTTGGTTATTGGTTTGGATTTTGGTTACTTATAGTGTTCTCATGCGCCGGAGGTTTCTACTGCTTTTTTAATGAACCTTTGCATTTTTATTTCTAATCTTATATAGGCAGTAATAACAAATCTGTAACACGCTGTATTGTGTAAAATATGTTGTTTCCAATGAAATACAAGCTTTTAGGGAATACTGTTATTGTATCTTTTTTATAGTTGTACAAAACCTTAATACAATATACGATATACTGTACTATATCTCAAGTACACACGTCAGTGTACTTAAATTTAAATCTAGACTGTTAGTGTATGTAGAATATCATGAAGACATTTTCAGTGAGGCTAACCCTCATTTTACATCAAATGTATTTTTTTATGCAAAACAGGCTAGTGCCAATCTGGAATACATAAAATAAGATAGCATGCAGAGCTCTGGAATTTAGCTTTTCAGTAAGCCTCACATTTTTGTGTGGTTTGTGTGCGAGTGCTCAAAACATATTAAATGGGTTCGCACTGAACCTGAAACCATAAAACACTGGTGAGCGTGTGTGTATCAACCTGAGGGTATACACAATGTCCCTTTGAGGTACGGCCTTGGGTTCTCCTTGACGATTACAGAATATCTCCTCAAACACCTCCTCAGCATGGTCGATTTTCACATTTATTGAAGTTTTTCTCGTGAACTCTCTTTTACGGAGCTCATTTTTCACAAAACAGTTTATGGACATCTGACACCATATTTCATCATTTTGAAAGCGATTCGCTATTTTATTTACGGTGCTCTGAGAAGGGGGAGGAAGCTGTAGTGAAATTTCACCTTGCTTCTTTGACTGTTCTGCATTTAACAATGAAGTGAAAATATCACCTGGAGGCAACATTAGCAAATAAAGCCAATTAGAGAACACATTTATCAAGTAAATCCATATGAAAAAGCAGTGGTTCTTAGATAATAGAAAGCTGATGAGTATCTACTTAATTTCCTTGTGTATACAGTCTGGATTTACGTACCAGAATTAGCACTGGTCTTGTGTCACTCAACTGAGTCCTAAATATATACTCAAAAGATTTCTTTATTGAAAAAATACAGGTTTTATTTCTCATTTTGTTGTGTTTAAAGTGTATCACCACTCGAGAATAAAAAGATATTTAGAATTAAATATTTCTATAATATAATATGATATAAATGTGTCTATAAGCCTTGTATGTTCAAGCATGTACAGTAAGTTGGTGACAACAAGGAGAACATCACTTCTAACATTCACTCCAAGGTGGAAAGACAGTTATTCTCTAACAGATAAGCGAAGCTGCCAAGGTCTCCTAATCTATAAGCTTTTCTTTCGTATAATCATGTTGCAGCATGACTTTTATTCTTTGCAGATGTTTCTGAAGAACCTGATTTGTACCAATCTACTTGATATTATCGTAGGTGAAACAGATCGTGATTACTGCTAACCAAGATCTGTGAAACCAGACCTTTGTTTTATTTAAGGATGAGTAATTGAAATTGAAGCTGCCAATGAGGTAATAAACAGAAAGTGACAGGATGAATTACAACAGTCTTAATGCAAATGCAAAGTAATAGATGTTACCAAGAACAGAAGTTCTGTCCAATATTTCTTTGTAGACGGCAGTGTTCAGAATTGTAAATGTTGAATTTTAATGCAAAGTTGATGCTGAGAATATGGAAAATGCTAATTTGAGAGATGATAAGATGAATCGAGACATCCCTTTAGCCCCATTTAACTCAGTAGAGGAAATTAATCACTAATGTTTGTTAAGTATGACAATCTAACCCAGCCAGATCTACATGCTCCGAGTCTGAATCACAGCTAGATAACCGACTACAGACTTAGAGGAATTCTGCCAGGTTTTGTAATGATGTAAATTTATGGACCTATTCACATTGCTTTAAAGAGACAGTTGCAATATTTTTGCTAATGCAAAAAATCACAGGGAAGTAGCTGAACTGAATTCATTGTGTCAGTCTTAGATACCATATAGTGATGCCAATCTTTATGTTTTGAGGATGTGAACAGCCATGTACTAATATTTCTGTTCAATTTCTGATACATCTGTTCAGCTGGTAATTGTAAGAAGACTAATAAACGTTAATTATGGCACACATAATACAATACCATATATCTTAAAAACATTCAATATAGTCATGTAGTGCTGCCATATTGGACCTCCATGATTTATCGTAAAATAACATATTGTAGATGTTTTGCTGCAGTTTTGCTGAAAATTTGTCATGGCTGCTGCGCATAATTGCTGTGCATAATATCATACAGGTTGTATGATAAAACAGATTAATTCAAAACTCTACATAGAACTCCAAGTCAGGAAGCATGAGATTATTCTTTATCATCATTTAAATATGTACAGAATGTAACTACCTTACAAATGTTCCTTGAGTTTCTTTCCAATTATTAATATCCATATACAGTACAGTATTTAAGACATGTAGTAGTTATTAGTCAATAATTCCATTGTTTTGGTTTTGTAACTCTTTTTATAAATTGAATCTACACTTGCAGTTCCCTAGTCAAATTAGTACTCAAGTTCCCTATCTTTATATATGAGACATCCTTTCCTATTCTTTTGTTGTCTCCATCCTAGTATTATTGGCATTTGCAGTTCATTCACTTTAACTGGGTTCATTTCTTTTTTAAGTCATTTTATAAAGTCCTTTCTTTCTCCTTATGTGTTTTTTTACTTTATCTTTGTTTCTTTAAACCATTTGTGCTACTGAATTTGCTTTGCTTTTGGGATGAATATATTCTGTTCTTCAAGCAGATCATCTTTAAACCATCTCCATTCATTTCTCTGCTGAGATTCACAGCCTGCTTTCGTAAAATTGAAAATATTTGGTGTGGAATCTACCTATATGGATTTGAAATATTTCGTAACATATTATTTTGTGATCATAGTTCCTTCCTGTTATGTCTGTTTTACTCGCTCTGTGTTGTATAATTTTAAAGACTAGATCAATCCAAACGTGTCCTCTAGTACTGTAGGTGTTCTGACAAAACGCCATGCGTAATAGAAAAGGACAGGAAACAAGTAGTGGGGACCCAAGACCTTTTAAGGGTTTTACTTAAAATGCTGTGAACAACTCTACTGAAGTGCTTCCACAAACACTGCCCGTTGCAGAGACTGTAAGAAACTCTAAAACTTGTTGCCTGTCTGCTTGTTGGGATTAGGGGCTCTGAGCTCCTTAAAGTCAAGCACACAAGATTGACATTTTCAAGGGCTTTCTTGGCGGAGACAATGCTAAAAGGAAGAAAAAGCCAATATGACTTTGTTTCTACCTTGCTGGAGGAGTTGTTTGTGTAAATCGCCTATAAGCTTATTGACCTGAATGTGAGGCTCCCATGTTTTATTCTGCTTTGGCTGAAGAGCAGACACTGATAGAGCAGTGATAGGGCTGATTTTAACAGCTCACTGATGTAGTTTTACATTCATTCCCTTCCTCACCCCAACTTCCTTCACTCAACCACTCTTACCACCTTTGGGTCTATGATATGTCTTTGATATGTCAAAATCACAGCTAGGGTTATCTGAGGCGAGATGTGTGCTTTGCATGTCAATATAATATACATATGATGTTAAAACATCTGCTTTTTTAAGTGTCGGGTTTCAATGGAATTCAGAGAATATAATGCCATGTTTTAAACCAGTTGAAAACAAGTTCATATTTTGTGGTCGCTGAGATAGTTTCTTGGGGAGATATAATCAGCTTAATTTGATGTCAACCTTTCTTTGTTAGTAAAACAGGACAAATGTTCAGATCCAAAGAAATTATGCCAACATTAATTTGTAATCAGAAAAAAATGATTGCATTTTTTAATTTCTACACGTTGAAATAAATGTACCATCCTTAGACATTGTTGCCTATTAAGTTCCTGTGATTGTGTTTGAAACTGCATTGCAAAACGTGTTAGATATGAGGCACAAAATCCATAATCACCACTTAATTAAGGAATCATCTTGTTGCTTCATTTCCTACACTGTAATTAAAAATGTAGCCCTATATGTTGTGTTACAGGGCTTAACATGTACTTGGGAGATCAAGATATTGCTTTTAATATTATCTCACACATATTCACACATTTTAATTTCAGTACAGCAAAGTAAACTTGATATATTTCCCTTTGTTATCCATGTTATGATATGAGCCTAGTGAGCATAAGAGCTGCTTAATCAGAGAAATGAAACAGAAGGGAAATTGCTGTGTGTACTTTAAGATACTGTTAGTAAAAGAGGCATTTTAAGAAGAAACTCAAAAAAGGAAACTAGGTCAGAATAACCTCTTGTACTCTTAAGTAGGACAGTGCCTCAGACTTCCCTTAGTTTTTCAGCATCATAAAGGAAGCTGTGTCCTTTTGGCAAGTTTAGTTGTTGTCTTTGATGTAAGCTGAATCTTTAAAGGCTATAAGGCTGAACAACATGTGTTTGAACTATATGTGAGTCCATCTGGAAGAACGGCTGTTATTTGACTTACTGTATAAGCTGAAGCAATTGTAAAATTCCTGGTACACAGTTAGGAGATGTAGTCCAATATGTGTTGACCTTTTTCAAGTTACTGTATTTTTGACCAGCTACAAATGAATGGATATAATCACTTTAAATTGTTTTTACACCGTGTTTTGTTCCTTAAAATACTTACAGGTACAGAGTTAGATGAAAGGAAACACAATCAAACATACAGTACTTGAAATCTATAATACGTTTAATCAGAAATATAGCATATTCAAAGAAAATCATTAATTGTATCTACTGCATTAGCAACCAAAGGAAACTTCTTCATAATTGATCAAAGTGATAAATTGCACAAATGTAAATATACTGTATACTGTCCATATTTATTTCATTCAAACTTAACCTGTGCCACCTGCATCCTGACTTCTATATTTTATTCTATAGTTCTATATGACATCAGAATATTCACTGTGTAGTAAAGGCTGGAGGCTGTCCGTCCTGCTTTACTGTGGTCACAATGCTGGAACTTACTCAGCTCCACAGTATCACCTTGAACTGTGTCTCCCTTCAGCTCTACAGTTTGTGTTTCACGTTCACAATGCAAATAAAAATGCATTGCATTTGTGTCCATCCTGGGTTGATCCTCGCACAGTGAAGGAGTGCTGTGATAGATGAATATGCATTAGAAAGTTTTAATTCTGGTGCACAGAATGTGAATACCTGCTTTTCATTAGTATGATGAAGCCTACAGTACATCTCTACTCCCAGAACCAGTTACACAATGAGGTTCCCTCTCTAAGGATCGGTAAATTTGTTTCTCTGCTTTTGAGCCTCAGCCAATATTCAGCTTCTTTACTCAGAAGGCTCTGAAATGGAACAAGGGAGAACCCTTGAGCCCAGCCGGTAATGCATTGATTGCCTAGACACATTTGCACGAGGCATTCATCTTCTGAATTTTCTGTCCTTTCTACTGCTACAAATAGTTGTCTGCTCCTCTGTGGCAATGAAGTGTCTGGACAGTTGCTGTGTAGGTCTCCAATGTTCTCTAAAGAAATAAGTAAAAAAGCTGCTTCTGTATCTTGGAGCTGTGTGTGTCTACTCCAATTTCCAGCACTTTAATTTCGTGTGTTTCATGTCTGTTGTATGTTTTCTCTGTGATTCTCCTTAAATTACTTTTACTAGACTTTTAGGTTTGTGCCCCCTGTGTAATTTCTGGAAGACCAGTTTGTGAACACTTTTCAAGAAAATCTTTTAGAACTAACTGTTATTTTGCTTGTCAAATATTGTGTTTAAGCAATGACAGCCTTTTTGCAGAGCACTTAGAATACAGAGACATTAAGACAACAAATATCTCAAACTGCATACAAAATACTACATCTTTTAACATTATATAAACGCCTGTTTTCTTTTTGTAACATTTAAAGGTAGGTGCAATGGAAAATTTGGTGTTTAAAAACGCACAGTAAACTTAAAGTCATTGTTTTCTTGAACAAACTGATTTTCCAATATTTTATCTCGTAGATGAAGTGTTGTAGGAATTCAATTAAGTCAGGTATGGAATCATCTTTAAGACTATCTGCTCCGTAGTTCGAAAATGCAATTCACTTGAACCACCCACAAAAATGTATTGACTTTCTCGTGAAGCCTAATTTAATGCCGTAACTACCGTGATGGTGGTGTACTTTTTCTTTTGCATAACATCTGATGGTTATGTGGAGTCATTTATACCCATGCATAACTTTCCTTCCTCTTGAATTATGCTTTCTTTTCCGCCCACACTTCAGAGAGCATTTAACCCCCCAAGGAAGCCCTATAGATTACACTCTGTTGTTCAACTCATGATCAAACATTACAATTAGCATTGTGACAGGCAAACGAGGAGCACCTTTTGCAGGCAACACACTTGAAGATAATAAAAGAAATATTTTGAAAGGGAACAATAGAAAGTTCCCTTTCATGCTAGTGGGTTCACGGCCTGCCTGTGAGACTGGTGTTCTGCACCTCTTGGAAGTGTCATATTTTCCAAGGTATCTACTAGTGGGCACCACGTATTGTACCGGCTCAGAACATTTCAAAACCCAACTAGAGACTCATTTATTACACCCTCAGTTTTAAAGAGACAGTTTATATTCTACTGGTAAACATTAGAAGTTAGCTGTGGAGAATTTTACATCTGTTCCTGCCAGTAAATATCACTTCCGACCGTTAGAGGTTGGTGTCTAATCTGAACTGTAGTGATTCCCAGTCCCAGTCCTGGCAACACACACACCTGCTGGTTTTCATGCCATCCCACCTTCATTACGTAACCAAAGCCTTACTGGATCTAAGATGTTACTATTTACAAAATGCAGTGATTGAAGCTCCAACATGTTTAAAAGCTGGGCACAATTTACCGTTCACATTAATCTTACTATTATTAAGTCAGTGAAGGGTTTGATTGTGTAACTGAGGGCTCAGCTGGAACAAAAACCAACAGGTGTGTGGGTCACCAGGACCAGGAGTAGGCACCACTGTTCTGCTGAAACCTACAGGAATTTCCCCTTCTAGGTAGGGGTTCCATTCTTTATTTTACTGTGCTTTTTTAAAGCCTGTGTTAGTTCTCATGCTCATAGTGCTTTCATGTAGGTATGTCTTCATGTTCTTGCAGTGAACATCCTTTCACAACGTGTAACCCCTGGGTGTATAAAGGAAGATGCAATACTGTACACGTGTACTGTATGTACTGTACTGTGAAAAGGTGAAAGGTGTACATACAGTATAGGGACACCCGTCCACCCATTTTCTATCCACGTCATCCAGTTCAGAGTTGTGGGGGAGCTGGAGCCTTTCCCAGCAAGCAATGGGTGCAAGGCAGGACACACCAGTCTATCGCAGGGCAAAAACACACACACTCACACCAGGGAGAATTTTCCCACAAGCCGGTTAACCTACCAGTATGTCTCTGGACTGTGAGAGGAAGCTGAAGCACCTGTAGGAAACCCATGCAAACACAGGGAGAACATACAGTATGAACTCTATGCAGCTTGCTACTCATGATTGGAATTGAACCCAGGACTGCAGTGCATAATTTGTACATTTGAAATAAATGGCAGTACTAGCCCAGATACATTCAGTTATTATTAATTGGCAATTACAGATCAAATGTCCTTAGTAATTAGGAATATAAGCAAGCACAAATGGATGTCTAACTCAGCTGAGTAAAGCTGTCTTGCACAAGGGTTTGCTATGCAGTAATGTGTCCTTAGTAAATAAAGGCAGTGAAACATTTGTATCCACAGTGTTGATAAACTATGTAATTATACACCATTAATCAATATTATCAATGTGTTTCCTTTTGTTTATATTAATGTGTAGGGAGACAATGTTTAAAGAATCTCCAATGAATGGAAAATTAGTGAAGCAAACCCTTTAAGAAAAGGAAGCACTCTTAATGACACAGTACATTCATGGTGCAGTATCTCATTTTAGCTGCTAGACACAATGAGAAAACTGCACTTCAGGTGCACTTGCAAGACAGCCTCTCGAGATCCAGTCGAGTAGTTCTAATTTGTCTTCCCAAAATGCTAGATGAAAATAAAGATTCTTTCCCGACTAAAGAATGAGCCTTTAGTCACACAGAACTTCGCTTGTCTTTGTTCAGGTGAGGAAGAAGGGACTCAGGGAGCTGTGGAATCAGATGGAGATGGACACAGTGAGAAAGCCAGGCTTCCGCCACTGGAAACAGGAGACTGGGATGGGCCAGGTAGGTGAACACTTATCCAGTCCTCTGCAGGAGGGAGGAGTATGGCTGTTTGGTCTCATTCGTACACAATTAATGGGAAGTTCAGCTCTGGAACCTAGGATACAAATTTTAGTGTGAGCAACAACAGTGAAGTAAGTAGTGTAACAGTGTAAAAAGAGAGGCCAAATGAATACCAGGGGAATAAGTGAGAATCCAATAAGTACACAGAAGACAACCAAAGGTTATTACCATGTTCTTAATGAGTTGTATTCATTAAATAAGAGCGCAAGTACAATATGTATTTGTGTGATTTGAAAAGATGGTGTCATTATACAATAAATGTAATTCATATGATACATTTATGTATAATAATAATAATTTATATAGTGCCTTCAAATGTCGCTGCTTAAAAAACTTTTCAAAAAGAGATAACAGAATTGAAACATTTCTTCAACGAAATAAAAGCTTTTTGGAAGAAATAATGTTAAATCACTAAATGAACAGATACTCTTCCACTGTATCTCTTTTCTTTTCAGTACAGAAAATAAAAGAGTGGTTACTGTGGTCTATAGTGGAGGTGATGTTTGTAAGCAAAATACATTTGGTAAGATACTGAATAAGCTTTGCTATGCTACAGTGTCATGTGTGGAAGCTTTAAGTTAAAAGGTTTTCTGTCAGGTTGATATCAGAAAGTACAGTATACAGTATGTCTAATTTTTGGTGGTATCAGGCTGTTCCTGTGCTTCTTATAACCGTTTAGCCCATTAGTAAGTTTCCTGTAATCACTTGTCAGGAGTCTATTACAGCATGTTTTAAATTAATACATCAGGGATCTGGGGATTACAGGAGCACCTCAATAATAATAATAGGACATCTTATAATATCCTTGACAATCAGAAAGCTATAGAGGTAGAACTTGCTGCCTAGAAACAAATTGTGAGAGTTGAAAAGAACAAGAGAATGAGAACTGTTATGCTTTAATATTTTAATCAATTATATTACATTTGAGTTCATCTCCCAGACTGAATTCACTAAGACTGAAACGGTATTTCTGAAAATCCAAAAGTTTCTCTCCTTTGTAAATATTCATAGAAAAATCAGTTTAAGTTATAATTATGGATTCTTAGTGTAAGCAAAATCATGTTAAAATACTAAGGGTTTCTGTACCTTGATAATAATGGAAACTTTTAACTTCAGTTAAAACATCAGTACTTTATAGCCATAACAACTGATGCATGGAATTTGGTTTAAGAATTAACCAATGGAATTCATTAAAATTAATGAACAATTAATTTTATTTTTAAGAATTCACCTTCCATGTATATTAATGTTCATGTGGAAAAATCTCAAAAATACCAGGTGAGACCACATATCTGTACTTAGATGTCAATAGAATAAATACAGTTTAAGAAAGTTTGACTACTTTTATTTAGAATTTTTATGCTCAACACGCTGTTGAGTATAAAAAGCTTTTGCCTTTTCATTAAAATCTATATAAATATTGTTGTGCATCGGAAAACGTAGCCGATTTCTTAAAATAAAAGGCTTGTCAATGATACAGCTTGATATTGGAGTATTTAAAATAAAAGGAGTTCAAAAAATATCGACAGCTTCTAAGATGAGCGGGACGTGTTAATTGTTCAGTCTTCTGTGGGGAAATTCCTGTGAAGATCCTTTTGAATACATT
The DNA here is from genome assembly GCF_055471065.1 of Atractosteus spatula. Taxonomy (NCBI): domain Eukaryota; kingdom Metazoa; phylum Chordata; class Actinopteri; order Semionotiformes; family Lepisosteidae; genus Atractosteus; species Atractosteus spatula. The sequence goes on along the minus strand of NC_142717.1, from coordinate 36,966,651 downwards.
GTCATCATTCATAGAAGTTACAGCACTTTAATGACAATGCTTTTAGATGCCCTGTACTGTACAGTAACTTTTCATGTAGGCAGATTTAAGTGATTACAGTACCACACAGTGCTAGTTATTGAAATTAATCTAATTTAATTTCACACATTTGATTGTGTTTCATATTTCTATTTTGAAAAGTAATTTAAGTATAAATATAAATAACATCTGTGCAATTGTGTAGCCTTTTCAGCATTTTTATTATGATGTAAATATTGTATGTGATAGTCTGGCATGCCATCCAATGTGCATGCATTATAGAGCCCGTTGTCTGCTGTGTTATACTCCTGTTCACCATGACCCAGTATTGGACTAAGTGTTATTGAAAACAGATAGAAACTGGGCACCATAGTTGACATTTCAAAAAACATTTCGTGCACGCATGGTTAAATTTGAACAGGATGGATTAATTTGCTTCAGTCCTACAGTCAGAGACAAAGGGATTGAAATTGTTACTAATTCATTTATCTGTACTAAGTAAATACTTTATTATAGTAAATAATGGTAATTAAGGTATATTTTTTTTAACAGAAGTATCTTTTCAAAGTTTATTGAATACTAATTCAGCTAAAATGGGTAAGAGCAACCAGTGGCTTCCTTCAAATTTAAGGCAAAATATCCTCTAAGATATTGTACCTACAGTAACTGAGACAGGAATTACCAATATGTGTAAATAAGACTCTACAGATGTCTATGTTTGCATTCATAGATTTTGGCACCTCATGTCTTAAGCAACAGTCTGAGAAGACAGAATGATTTTTGTCTTCAATCTTGAACATATGTTTTTAAGTTCTTATGATTGTTTAAGAAAACATTGGTGTCCTAGCCAGCGCTGGCCTCCCCACCCCCCCGATATTAAACCTCTCATAACATTTTTGATAAAATGAACTGTAGAGTGGAAAAATAAGATTTTTATCATTGGGTAGGAAAAAACAACTTGTAAAAGTTGTGATAAGGCACCTAGAGTTATTGCAGCTGTATTTGTTGACAAAGCAGAATTTTGGATTAGGAAAATTTCCAGTAGATGTTGGTTTGTTACTGTCTTTTGAAAAATGTTCATACATTTTCATGTAACTTAAACTGTTTATACATATGGCCCCTCAGTAAGCGGTTAATATATTTATGGTAATAAAATAACATGTATTTAATAATATAATATTTTAATAACGAAGTGACTCCTTTCCTGCAATGTACAGAAGATCCTAATATAACACATGATAATAAACCTTAAAATACAGCCAGAAGAACACATGTGAAGGGCTTAAAATGCACTATTAATATTACCAATAAACTATAAATTCAGTACCAGAGTTGGATAGAAGATTAAATTGCTTTACTGTAAAGCTCATTATTTTGCATGGACGTGAATGTAGACTATGCACCCGGCTTAAAATATTTTTTTATTTATCTTTTATTCTGGAAGGATCTCATTTTGCCATGAATATTTTTTCTGCTTTCTCTAAGTCTTTAAAATAGTTTTATCTTGTTTTATTCTTCTTAAAAGTCACTTCATCAGAGAGATGGATAATACATCTCCTGCGATAGTAACACAGCAATTACTGTTCAGCATCAACTAGTCCATTGCTGAATACACAAAATATGATTCCTTTAATGCATATGACCTCAAGAATTTATTGCAGGTATATACATTTATAAAGTGGATTTGGGCAAGTTGTGTTGGAAGCCCCCTGGGGTGTGTATTTTATACTGACAGTGAATCAGTGTTATCAGTGCTATCAGATAATGCATTTATCATTAAATTTCACATTTGCATTTAAATCTTCGGAAGGAAATGAGTATTGCTGGCTAAAGATAAGAGCTTTGGACGACTGTAATAAACCATCACTGTGATCAGTCTGGAAATAAGGCTAAGGAGGTCAACTGAGAACTATAGGGGGATGACAAAAAGAGGCATCATATTTTGAAGGCCTTTTAAGGAAAAAAAGTGCTGAGCTTTAAAAATACTGCTTTCAAAAGCATGCAGGGCTGTACCTGACTTGTTTATGTATTTTTACCATCCATTAAAATGACAAAAAGGCTTAGGATAATGATGTGTTGTACTGTAGGTAACAGAGACAACCTTTTTAAATGAAAAACAATACAGTAATTTGTTATAATGAAGGAAATGTAGCACAGGCAGTGGTTTGACCCATAATGGATGCTGGAAAAAACAAACAACACTTTCTGTGATCAAATTAAAATTTGCAGGTTATTATGAAGTACTGCAGTGACTAGTTTGTGTGAGAAAGTTTGTAGTTCTGCTGCTTAGAGCAATTAAAGTTGCTCTATAACTTTAATTATGAATTACCATAAAACATTAATTGTCTCCTTTAATAATAATACATTTTATTTCTAAACCACTATCTGAGTATCTGGCTCCTAATAGCGAAAAAGGAGCCAAACCGATAAAGAGAGGTATCGGCAATTCCTAGATTTTCATGCAATCTACGGGTAGTTATGTCATGATTCACAGTATCACAATCTGCCCTTAACTCTAGAAGAAGACGACTTTCAGGCAACTCAAAGTCAGAAACCATTGGCAAGCCATTAAAAACCTTTAACAGGGGCTGTATCAGTAGTGTCTCTTTGTTTAAACCCCGACTAGAAAGGTTCAAGTAGCTCATTAGATGCTAGGAAAGATTGCAATTGAGCTGCTGCCACCTGTTCTAGAATTTTTACAAGAAAGGGCAAATTAGAATAGCATGGTAGTTATTAAGCACTGTAGAGCCCAGACTAGGTTCTTTTACACTGGTGTGGTAACAGCAGACTTAAAACCTACAGGTGCAAGACCAGATTTCAAGGACTCACCGATGGAGTTAGCAACAAATGGAAAAAAAAGAACCTAGATTTGAGCAGGGGCGTAGAAATGAGGTCCAAAGCAAGGGGTGGTAGGTCTCATTTTTGCTACTAATTCAGGCACGTAAGTAGCATCCACAGCGGGAAAATGAGAGCCTCTCATACCTGTGAGAGCAGGAGTGGGTGTAGTTGACAGGATTGCAGAAGGTCAGCAGCTGATTATTATTAATATTGAGTATTGTGTTCTAAAAAATGTCATGAATGTGTTACACTGCTCAGTAGAGGAAGAAATGCAGACTTATTAAATGGCTGGAGCATTTTACTGATGGTAGGACACAGGGCTGTAGGATTACTGTACTTGTTCTCAGTACGAAGGGACTAGAAAGAGGATGTGGCAGCTTTAAGAAGATTCTTATATGACAGCCGATGTTCATAAGCCTGTAAATAAACAGTCAGCCCTGTCTTCCTCCACAAATGCTTGAGGCGTCTTGATGCTGCTTTCATAGGACGCGGCTTATTTACAAACCAGAGGAAAGAATGAAAGGACGCCCAAGTTTACATTGGAGCTAGGCATCTCGAAAGTTTTGTTAGCATCTCATTATTAAAAGCCACAACTGCAAAACTGATCTGAGCTTCAGTGAGTGGAGCTTTTTTCTTAATTCCCTCCATCAGACTAGATTCACCAAACGTAGTCAATGAAAGGATTACAGTTCATTTACAATTTTTAAGAGATGGAGGCAACAACAGGTCCAGTAAAGCAACCTTATGATCTCACATGCTCCGTTGAAGTGCTCGTCAGTTGAAAACATCCACAGGTGAGTAAAACTGAATTGAAAGGAGCTGAATCCAGAGGAGCTAAGAAACTCAGCAGTGGCTGAGCAGTCCAGAATCACCTTGTATCTTCACAGAATTGCCAAGGAGATAAATGCTGACAGAGGTACAATCCAGGAAGGAGCACAGGTAAGAAGGCTAGAGAAGGCAGGTGGAATAGAAAAGAAGGAATGTCCTCCATCAGAAACAGATCCGAATTGTGAGGATTGCCACTATATACGGTACAGTAGGGTGGAAGGCAAGACTTCACTCTGCACAGGACACCGTTGGAGCCAGCTGGGAATACTCGTCTTAAAACATATTTACAGCAACAATGCCTTACTAAGTCGCCCCCCATTCCAACTTCTCCCAGCTCTTCAGACACTATACAGTATATCACCCATGAGGTTTGATTGTTGGCAGCGACCATCCTGTGCAGAACGCCGAAAACCATCAGTTTATCACTGCAGATTAAAAGCTGCACAGTCAGCCAGAGTAGAAACACAGTAGAGCAGAAACAGATACAGAGACAAATAGGGAGACAGAACATACTGTAGATAGAAGCAGGAACTGCATTCCCGTCCACAAGAGCTGGCAACAAGTTGGCAGTAAGGAAGCAGAAAGTCCTGCAGAACAGAAAAGAGTGGCAGCGGCACTGCTGCCTTCGAGACGGAGCAACTGTGTTCATCCGGCAGAAGGGTTCCGAAGTGAATGTGGCGACCATGAAAAGCACCGTCAAGAAACACAAACGTTAAAAAATATACAAAGATTTGACTAAATTGAATCGTGCAGATTTAATTCCATGAGAAGTGGTAGGAAAGACCCACAACAGAGTCCTCTCACCTGTTACTACCTGCCGATTAGATATTTTAAATGCTAAAGATTATTTTATTAAAGTTGATTTTTTCTTTTCCACAATAAATACAGAGCAGTCCCTTGTGAAGAAAACTATTAAAACCTTAGAAATATCTCACTTTTGATGTTCTTAAATGTGGGTTCATGGCTGTCTGTAAACTAAAATAGCAGATATCTAACATGAATTCTTAAATGTGGGCAATTCAAAGTGTTACTATAGTAATATTTCTAGTATGTTATAGTTTAATGTATGCCACAAACAATCAGTGAACTTGATTTTAGTTTTTGAGTTAAACTAAAAACATTCCAATAAACTTAAATTGAAAACATTTGGGCTTTTCAACAGCAATCCGTGCGGAGTACAGGATGATTTCTATGGCCTGGAGTGATATCTCCCATAAAATAATATATTTTCCGCTTTGAAATATTTCAGGACGAGATTTGCCCTCTCTCTGCAAGTTTTTTTTAATAATTTTTCAACACACAAGAGGTTTGAGATTAAGCTGGAGATTTAAAAAATACACTGGGATGTGTGTTTTTAATGCTAGTAAATTCAAGGATTAAGACCAAAAGGATTTTGTAGATTAAAATGGCCCGTATAAATTGTTCCTTTTTTAAAATTCTACGTGTACAGTAGTTATTATTTGGAAACGTATGTAGGGTTTCTGGACTCATAACTGGAGTCTGGGGTTTCAGATTCAAGGTTGGGAACTTCTGTTCCACCTAGAGTAGCTGTAAAAATTGGTACAAGTCTAAGTGGCTTGGGATGAAAGTGTCAAGCAAATAAATTAGTAAGTAGTTAAGAGCAGGTTTGAGTAATGTACCATAATATTCATGAGTACTTCTGACAAAATGTCATGCAAATGAAAAAAAAAGCCTTTTATTTGTCCACCAGGAATCCTAATTCCTCTGACTCAGGAGGCAGCACTCTTCCCAAACTGTCTTGTCTTTGAAGCGTCAGAGCAGACTGGAATAAAGATTTCCACATAACAATACCGTTCAGTTTCACATCATACCTTCTTTGAAAGGCCAGTTCCTTTTAATTTTTTTCTCATTCTGTTAAAAATGTCAGAGGGGCAACATACAAAATCAAGCAATCAGATAGGAACATCTTTATTGATGAGGCTTCCTGTTCACATTGGTTCAAATATAATCATGTTCACATTGCATTTCTGTGTCTCCCCTCTTTACTGTATCTCCTATATCTTCGGGCTATATATACAGTATATATTTCCTGTTAAAGGGAAACCACAACGCTTTTTTCATATTTTGGGGTTAGAAAGAATTCGGCATTGGTGAGTGCATTTCAAATCTCAGTAAAATTAAAATGTACACAGTAACGTGTAAAACCCCAGGTATGTGCAGCATCATGTTCTGCGATTCAGAACGAGGCAACAAAACATCTGGTGATGTGTGGCCCTATGACATTGTAAACAAGCAGGCTCTGAATACATCTCTTTCAATAGAAATATTGCTTTAGATTTCGAGACGGTTTTGCCGACAAATACTGCTTATTTGTCAACTCAAATAAGTCTGCATGCAGATCACATTGGAAACTTTCTGCGGTGAAATGTCTGCTGCACAACCTGTACTTATTTGTACGTTCATTGCATTACTAGTCATTACGGTGACTAGTGAGCAGGAAGGGCCGCATCACGTCGAAATTCATGGAAACTCGAATGCACATTTGTGACAACATGGCGATTTCATGACTTTGTGCTTAATTCTAAATTAGTAATTTTTCTTCTTGAATGTTAATGAATTTATTTTGTCACCGAGATTTAATAACCGGTCTGAGAAATTGGGACTTCGGTTCCCCTTTAAGTCTGGTCGTTGCCAGCAACCGCCCTGTATGGACTCTTTTTAAAGAGATCAGACATCAGTTACTGATTTCATTGTGATAGGACGTTAAATGACAAATCAACTGAATCATAATTAACAGTCAGACATGTAGACTGCAGAGTACAGGATAAGGCATAATATTTGTTTAGGGTTATGTAAGTGCAAACCTATGATAAACCTATGATAATCTCCCAAACACAGATATAGTATAAATCCATTTACCCTGCTTTAAAAATGATGGGATTTTAAAATAATTGGGAGTCCTTGAGCTCCAGCACCCATGGAGCTGGTACCTTTGCAAAAGTCCATTTCAGGGCACACACACAACTAAGAGACTCAATTTAACCTATCCAGCCACTTTGGATGGAAAGTGGAGCAATTGGCAAGAAACTAAGTAAAGATGAGAGGAATACACACACCCCACACAAAGTTACCCCAGTGTGGTATCAATGGGGCTAATTGCCATTCTATCATGGGAGCTTATTCATGTTTTTATTTGTGAAATTTTTGTTTAGCTGAAGGTGTGATGATAATGCCCAGCAGATGTGTATTTCATGTGTATATTTTGTTGCTTTCTAAGACAACAGTGGCTTCGAAATTTTGCAAGGATGCTCAATCAGAAACAGAACTTTTTATAAAAGGATTATATAATCTAATGAAGTTTGACAGTTTGACATTACTTTAGACAACACTCCTGTGTTCTTTATAACACTAAATATTTGATACTATAAAACATAATGGTATAAAAGTCACAGAAACAATTCAAATACACATTCATTTTTATTTGTCATTTAATTATCTTTTTATTTTAATAAAGGGAAAACAGGTGCTTGCATTAATGATGCAGTTCAATCAATCTAACATAATGAGAAGTTTATAAATACAGTAATCTAATGTGGTTGCAGGGATGTAACACAAAGTGAAAATGACCACCATACAGTACATACAGTAGATCTGTGTAACAAAATCACGCAACTGCTTTTGAGTCATATGTTTCACACAAATTGTGAACTGAAATCTAAAATTTTGCTCAAATATATATGTAAAGGATGATTCCAGAAATCCTGTCAGAAAAGTCTAAAGATCATCCTTGCAAATACTCACACATGAATAAAATAAGGCACCTGGTATAAATCATCACGTCCCTGAAAAGTAAGGGAATCAGCCTTCACCAATTACATATATTTGAATGCATACAGGACTGTTTAGAAAAGCCTGTTTTCCTTGAAGTAACAGACAATAAAAATGGCAGATGGTCTGTGTCTACTACCATCTCCAAATGTTTCAGACTAATATATGAATAACAGCCAAAGCCTATTTTTGTATTATTTTATTCAGTGACCCTTTGAACTTGGTGTTTTGTTTAATGTTCTCCTAGTCTTGAATATCGAAAATGTCTCAGGGCATCTGATGTCATGTTCAGTGTACTGTTAAAGAACAGCAAGGATTTCTGCGTGATCAGAACAAAGGGCCACAGAAAAGACAAGAAGACAGTACTGAGTACTGAGTGCATAAAAAAGTGTGTATGCCTGCCCTGGTGAAAATGCATGATGGGACAAGCAAAAAGAAAAGAAAACCTTACGCGGGTGCAGTCCCCTCTGGGACTGTCGGTGTAAACTCTCCCCTTCCGGGGGTGGCCCTGCTTGTCCCGTCGGGGGGTATCCAGGGTGCCTTTATAGGACCCGCCGAGCTGTGGCTCATGCTCTAGAAGCCAGGACAGCCTCGGACTACAAACACTGGGCACACCCCCATGTAAAGTCACACTTCTGAAGCTGATCTTCCTGACAACACTGAACATAAGAAAATAAGGAAGGTTAACAGCGAAAGGAGGCCATTCAGCCCCTTATAACTCATTTGGGCTGCTAGTTAATGATAGGTCTGCCACTTTTGTCCAATACTGCTCTTGAATACATTCCTAAGGCAGGATATGGAGAAATGTGGTGGAAATGTTTCTCATTACTGATGAGATGGTATTCAACATCTTCCACAGTTGACAGTTTAACTGATATAATTTCCCATCCCGGTTTCTTACAAAATTGTGAGGTTTCCTGTTTTAGTTGGAGAGCTTTGATAGCTCTGTGACATGTGATCCGTGCAGAAGCAATAGAGCTATCAAAATACCTTTGAAAAAAACAGCATTATATAACAGTAACATGCATATGGCATAACACATGAACATATAATTAAATCTACATTCATTAGCTTTATAGAGAGAAATAGTTCTCTACTCTTGAGTTTAACAAAAATAAAGACTGCCAGGTTCACTGCTTTTATAATAATTTTGTACGAAATTAGCCATTTGAGTAAAGGAGAAATATGTGTATGCTTTCACTAAAATTATAGAATGAGGTGAACATAGTTTTGAATCCATAGAGGCAGTTCCTTTGTAACCAAAGGTAGCTTCAAGGTTTTGTTCTATACCACCTTGCTGCCTTGAATTCAGATTATACCAGTTAAACAGGCAAGCGAAGCTCTATACATCCAGTGATGACAGCGACCATTCAATGACCCATCGCTTTTATCATTCGCTGGTTTATACCTTGGCGGCCTCTTTTGTTTTGGCTTTGAGTGTCAGGACACTGGCTATGACACCACCTACAAGTTTGCCACCTACTAGTGCCTGCGGGGAAACTGATCACAATTACTCAGTTTCTGAGCGAACAGGGGTAGTCCTGAGATTAAGGTCAGCAGACACATGTGAATATAACGCATCCTTCCCTATTTTCATGATTGTAATACAGGTCATTTTATATCCTACAGTATATCTACTGTACTGTATCTGTTAAACAGTCTACCTTTGTGGCTGTGATCCATTTTTAATCCATATAAAACAATAACCATTTCAGGTTTTATGCCCATATGTCATGCTAAGTGAGTTTTGTATAGCAGATGGCTCTGATAGTGTGGCAGGTGCCTCAACAAATGTTTGCATTCACTGTGGTGCTATTTATATCATTCTGAAACATTGAGGCACAAATATTTGCAAAAGAAGGACAATGCCCCTATTTTGGTTTTTGAATCAGGCTTATCAATGTCCTTTTGATGTCAAAATTCATTAGGGTGGACACTCTTTAATGGATGTAGAAATGTTGGAGAAAAAAAAGAAAAGTTGGGAAGAATCGTGAACTGACATTATGAAGAGAAGCCTCACTAAAAAAAATCATAAAACAACAGTTCCTGCTGCCTACAGAGCTGTGAACACAAACTCGAATGTGTTTTGGTTCCACAGCAAAATTGAAACAACGGGTATTGTGTTTCATTATTATTTGAAAAGGAAGGGGTGTTGTTAGATTTGGTGACATATGTTTAATAAAATATCTGATTTGTTAAGTGTTAATATTCTCTGAAGAAAGATGATCATTTTTTTATCCCAGCATGTGTCTTCCAATAAAAAAAAAAGTTTCTGTGTGGAGTACAGAGTGACTCTACATCCTGCTGTACTGTAGTTTATACTGGATATAAATGTTTAGACATTTAGGCAAGTTAAATATTGTTGGAACAATGGTCAAGCATGACTAATGTACTGTAGCCTTTTACTTTTGATAACTATGACACAAATTTCTAACAAAAACAGAAAATTGTAAGGAAGGTGTTCACTGTAAGACTACTGTAAGTTGTGACCTAAGTTCCAGGAATACAAAAATATAATTGTTCCAACAATGTGGTATCATAAGTACTGGTGACTTTTTTTGCAGGGAAAGATGATAAATGTGTTGCAGATAAAATAAACAGTGTAGTTTTTCATTGTCTGGAGCTAATCACTATAGTTCTTGACATGGTGTTGAGGAATTGATACAATATTTACGGGAACTTGGTTGGCAAAGCATGCTTACCTTCCCTGGGTTTTCACATATAAAAGGTGCTAAACCATAAGGATCTGCAGTAATGCAGAGTCTTGTCCCATATAAAGCTATGCACCCCCCAGAATACAAAATCTTTAGAAAAAAAAATATCGCATTTTACGTTGAAAAATCGTGGTCAAATTCTGTCCTGTACAAACTTGAGACTTTCTGACACCTGTCAAGTTCTGCATCGCAACAGAAAATTGTAATTTTATCCAAAAGTCCATTAAGTCAGGGTGTTGTAAGAAAGGAGGGGACTGCTGAAATGAGTTAAAGAGACAAACGGAGCGTACAGATGCAGATTAAGCTTCAGAAGATGAGGGTGTAAAAGGGATTTAATGGTAGGATGGATTAGAGAAATCCTTGTAACAATGTTAAATAATTATAGTTCCAGCCGAGATCAAAGCAGCATTGATTGAACCCCTCAAGCCTTTAGCACAGAGAGTCTTGGAAAGCAAAGATTGGTAAACTAGTACTGAAACCATTCTGACTGCACAAGTTAAATTGGATTGGAAATATAAGAATATAAGATGAATACTTCAGAAAGGTTTTTAAGGCTTTTGTTACTGAAAATGTAGCCAGAGATTCTTATGAAAGGTTTGATAACACTGTCTTGACAAAATCATAAGTAGAATATGTCAGAGCTGCTTGCAGATACCTAAGCGTTTTAAGAAGACTTATATACATATTTAAATTTTATTTATGCAAAGCACAAACTTTGAGGGTTCAGTTTCGAGCAAAGTTGTTTCATTTGCTCATAATTAAGAACTGTGGTCAAACAACAAAGCTATCTTTTAGAAAAGGAATTTCTTTTAGTTGCTTCTTTTGAATTATTTCTGCTTTTTCATTTGAAAATTGAAATATTATACTGGTACAGTATATATATAAGAACCCATTCACAAGCTTAATGCCTTATAATGTTAAATTGAATGTGGAATACGTTGGCAGATATACATGGTTTTGATTGTGGCTTTGCTTCAAGATCAGTTTAATTGAATCCTTATGCTATGCAGAAACGGAGGCCAAAGTTTTATTTTTTTTTTAAATAAATTGCATTAGGGTGGCATGGTGGTACGGTGCTTAGCACTGCTGCTTCACGGCTCTTGAGTCCTGGGTTCGGTTCTGAACTGGGACAGCCTCTGTAGGAGATTGCATGTTCTCCCTTTGTTCGTGTGAGTGGTACTCAGGTGCTCTGGTTCCCTCTCACCTGCCAAGGACATGCCAGCTGGGTTACTGATTGTCTCTAATGTGTCCTTGTGTATACAGCATGTGCCAGGGCCTGCCCTGGACATTGCGTCCAGGGTGTAGTCTTGCCTTGTGCCATATGCTTCCAGAACGTAGAGATAATGCATAGATGGACTAAGATGCATTAATGTCCTTTTCAAGTCTTAGGGCTTTCATTTATGTGAATAATGCTGCATATTAGTCTGCAACACCTGGAGAGGTAAGCATCTGCAATGATTGTTGTCTGTTTTGTAGTATTTCAAAAATTGTGATATCCAACAGGGTTTATTAGTTCAAGGGTGCTGGCTTAAAATATTTTTTTTAGCTTTATGGAAAAAAAAAAAACTCAGACAAAGTTTAATCTGTTTTAGAGATCTGTGCCTGAATTCCGTTACAATCCACCATCACCAATACCAAACCCCCACAAACCTACACTCACATACCTGCTTGACTCCTTCAGGAATCCCCCAGGGAAGAGCCTAATCCCACAGCACTTCAAAGGTAAAATGCAGAGTTGCTCCAGGAAACCTGGAGTAATATTAGGATTTTTTGGCCATGTATCCTCCAAGACTTATACACATGTCCTAAAGAAGTTTTTTTGTTTTTTTTTACCAGAATGATACAGGAATTTATTGTTTCCTATTTTTGTATTTTTGGGGGCTGTCTACTAGTTAGTTGTTGTGGGATGAATTATGATTTCAGCAATTATTAAAGAATATGGTGACATACAGAAATAAAAGCTATTAAATATGATTTCATGTAAATCTACAAGTCACAATGTGTAATTTCTTAAACTAAGAGATGCTGGTGTATGAATATAATTCTCTCCTTGTTTATCTGTGATATACCATACATTGCTTCAGCAATGTTTTGTTCAGTAAATTGTGTTTTTCAAAAAAGGACAGCAGTTGCCAGGCAACAAAGATAACAACACCCAGGTGCTTTCTTTAACAGTGGCTGGTGTAAAGAACAGCATTCTTTCTGTTAATTCTGGATTAACAGCATCATTTTACAATGCAGTGGCCAGTACTAAAAATAGAATAGTATCCATTTTGATACTACTGTACTGTATGTGCATTCAGTGTTTTAGACTCACTGGGAATTCAGATTAATTTTGGTCAAAATTTCTCACTTTACACAGCCTTTTACAAAAAAAATAAATAGTTGGTTTTATCGTAATGGTGATTTCTGGAAAATGACAACACATTTCTAAATATATTTCTTGTACTGTACGTTTCTTTAGAAATCATATTTTGGGGGGCTTGCGGTTTATTTTAATTAACACCTACATTTGGTGCTCGTCTGACATTGATTTGATGGGCCTACTCTGGTTACTGCCATTTTGTCATCTTTGAAATCCTTCTGCATTGAAATCGAAAGATGAAAGGCACAACCTTTGTATGAGCTTACAGTTGTGTGAATGGATTGGACCACCATTAACTTACGTCAAATGAAATGGCACTGAAATGGGGATGAAGCAGACTTGATACAGAAGCAGCGTGATGCAATCTATATACGTTTTCTTTTTCTGTTGAAGGTGTGCATGTACAGTAGAGGCATTATTGTGTATTTGTGCATTTGCAGTCTTCTGTACAATTATGCCAACACATGGTATGAGTTTGTCAAATGCACAGCAATATTCTATACGGTTTGTTCAATTTCACTATCATTTTGAAAAATCCTGTACTCTTTCGTGTGAAAGTTCAATTTAAAATACTCTGTTTAATTAGTTAGTCATTGTGGTATTGCCCGCAAACCTGATGTATATTCCCAATTATTTGTGTGACCTGTGTTGAAGCTATACTCTAGAAATGTGTCACTGCACCGTACAAAAGAGAGTAGCCCACATCATACACAAAAAATAAATAGAATAGCAGTATAAATATAAGAATTATGTGACAAGAGATTAAACAAATCACTGTGCTTTTACCATCCATAGTGTTTTATGCAAATGTATTCCATGATCCAGTCTGCTAAAAAGAAGCTTTGTGTGCAAAACTTCATGGTTGTTAGTTTTAAAATCCATCTGGGGAAAACAGCAGCAAATATGATCAAGATTACTATCATTTTAGAAAGTGTAGAAGAATTTCATTAAGATTCTTTTTCTCGCAATCCTGCCAGCAGTGACATTAGTGTTGTGACACAAAATCTGCAATGCTTTCTGGATGGTTTAGAGTTACTAAATTCTGCTTTACACTGATGTTGGGGTATGATACTGTAGTTCATAGGAATATTTGTATTTATGATTCATGCTGTTTTACAATTTAATTAAGTCATTATTCTCTTTTTACTCAAACTGTGACATTTTTGTGCTCAGTATTGTGCATTTACTCAACTCAGTGAGCGAGAAATGGAGTTAACTTTTTATGAAAACCAAGTGGATGTTTGTACATTAAAAAGAGGTCAGTATTTGCTGTAGAAAAGTATTGGTTTATATTCTGCTACTCAAAGAAAGGTTTTGATATACACTATGACTAATCTACTATAAACTTATACTAATCTACTATGGAACTCATAGTTCCATATATTTTAATAAATACATTGTTCGTGTATATGTGTACTAATTTCAAAGTGAAAAAGCACCTAAAGTAGATTTTCTTTTATTCAAACTTAGTATAGAATAATTGTAACATGTTCTTATTTTCTTATCAATGTACATAAAAAATTACTCTGCAGTCCTACTTTGAGCTAATTTAAGCAAACACATTATGTGGATATTGGTGCTAATGTCTACAATCAAAAAAGATTTCAAAATAAAAGGCTCATTTGAGGCTAATTCTACTTTTTAGGAAACTCAGAAATCACCATGAAAGCTAAAGCTAAAGTCAAACCCAAATCTGTGAGTTTTTGCTTCATGAACTGAGGTGCCGCTGATCCAAATAAACCTTACAATGTCAGCGGCGATACAGCTCAAGACTCAGAGAGCACCATAGTGCCTGTTGTGTTATGAGTTATGGTGTCTGTTGCACACAGTGTACTCGTTTTAGGGTGGAGGAGTAACTTGAGTATGACATGACAACACCCCCCCCCATCTCTCTGTGCACACAAAGCAGAAAAGAAACAAAAAAAAATAAAGGACCTGTGAAAAAGCTTCTCTGTCGGGGCACTTGGCCCTTCTTATCACCGAGTTTATACAGTACTTCACAGCTGTGCACAGCTTGCCCTCATGGTCACAGTAATTATATATATTTTTTGTTTGGAAGTGGGGGGAGGGGGGCTTGGTTGTCAGCTGAATTAAAATACCAAATAATAATAAAAAAAGTTAATCAAAAAAACGGCATGTTCCTCCCTGATTGTGTGAGTGTTGCGGTATTCAATTATGCAATTTTCATTGGCATATTAATCATCTTTTCAACAAACAAGCCGGCGTTAATTAAAGCAAAGCATGGATAAAGACGTGTTGCTGGATCATCATTCGGTTTATCATCACGCGCAGACCCGCTGTTAAGTAAATTCGGGATTGTGAGATGAATTTCAATGTTCTCCTCTCCTTTTTTTTTGTCAGAGTTTGAATACGACTAGTCCAAAAAAAAAAAATCTTCCACGCTTCACAACAGAAAGATGAATTTATTTGTAATTTCTTGGAACAGGCTGATAGAGCAATCGCATCCCCAATAATAGAACTGGAGAGGCTTGAACTTGACTGTTCCTGCTGATATGAGACAACAGCAGGGTTGATTGGTTGAAATGTAAGGTTTTTGTTTATGTTAAAGAAAGCACGAAAAACTTCTAGTGTGCCTCTGCCAAACTTAATGCCATTTTGTTTTCCGGGGAAAAGTAGGAAAGGCTATTGTTAGCTAAAAAGAAAGGGTGATAACAGATCAATCAACATTTTTGTTTTCAAACTACTACCATCTTGTGACAGAATTGAGTTTTCTCGACTATAAATTACTTATCCATGGAGCTCATGTTTCAGCATATTAAAAACTATTGACATGAAACAACTTCATGTTTCGGCTTTTGTTTCATGTTATTGCTGTCGGGGAGTTTGTGGTTAAAGGTCTGCTTTCAAAATGTATCCACAATGGCTGTAAATTGGGAAAAGACCTTTTGAAATGGATCTCATAAAACGTCTTCTAAAACCCGAACCAGATTGTGTCATGTTCATGCTGGTTTTCTTGTTTTTTGCTCAACTGATAGAAGGTGAGGCGGTTACCATTTAATCTTCAAAAACATGCACTTTGGTTTCACCTTGGCACTTCCCCTGTCATTCATAAAAAAAAAAAAATCTGGTTGTAACAGCAACCAGACAGCAATGTAAATATTAAAAGCCTGGACCAGAAATGAACTACAGGCATCTGAAGACATGTTGCTTGTCCTCATTTTCATTGTGGGGAACTTTATCTGTGCCAGCTGCTCAGAAATTTTATAAACTGGAGGGCCAGTCTTCTCTTAACTTAAACATAAGATCTTCTTGGTTTGAAGCACTTGGCTGCTCTGCACCCAATGAGAATCTCAAAAGCAAACACGACTTCAGTGTCAGTGTTGCCCATCATAAAATCACACCACATGGAGAACTCTTTTCTGCTGTGTTAGCTCAAATCTAAATGCACTCAAACAGTCTGCTGCACTGGAGCAAGATTCCTTCTCAAGAAAAAAAAAAGAAGAAGTCAAAAACCTCCACATAACAATGCCAGAGAAAAATCAGAACATTTTCTGCCGAAAGATGGGCCATTTCCAAATCCTTGTGCCCTATCAGACAAATTAAAGTAAATCAAGCATGAAATGAAGCAGAAGAGCCCCGAGATAAGGCTCCTTTAAGTCGTTTACAGATTAGGATAGAGAGTGAGGTGCATCTGGTCCCTGGCAGTGAAGGAGGCTAGTTTCTCATTTCACAATAGCAGCCTGTGTATAGGATTACTTTCCCCTGTCACTGACATGGGGGGAAAAAACGAGTCTGCAAAATGTTTCTAAATATGTCCCTAATGTTCCTACTAACTTCTGATGTGTTGCACTAGGGTGATAATATGTGATAGAATATGGCTTTCATGGAGCATGTTTTCATGAATGTATTGAGTATACTGTTTCTATATATATTATAGGTGCCATATTTATGACTCATCCTTTACTGTATGTGCTGGTCCTGTCCATATTGTATGTTATTATATAATATATTATTGTATATTATTGATTGTGTTTCAATCAATTAGGTAACAAACTACAGTGCATTTAAAAAGGTAGAGAACTAGAACATGATTGCTTTTGTCATAAGCACACGCAAGAGTGCTATATATCCATGGTAAGGCCATGTACATTATCAGCTTAAAGATGGCTGACTTTATGTAAACATGAGCAAACACTGAAGTGCTCAGAGTGATTTGGTTTCTTAATGCAGAGACCACAGGCTGCTGGGCACACCCCTGATTATTTACAGCAGTGTGAGATGATGGACTACTGACCTACGCACAATTCATCTATGTTAAGAAAGCAGGTAGATAAAAGCAGGCAGTGCACCTGTTGTTTGATTCTGACAGTGACTAAGTTAGCTGACTGAAAGAATTTGTGACAGTCTTGGAGATCTGGACATCACAAATTGTTTCTGCTCACAAGATGACTGTCCGATTAAACTTACATCTAGTCGATGTCTGCACTGTAAATTCGTGCATCCATACAGCTCCGTACAGAAGCAACTTTCCAACAGACAAAATACAACCAGTACTAGAGCAGGAAGCAGGAAAGACCTGGCTAAGCTGGACATGTACTGGATCTCTTAAACAAGTTTGGAAACAATGTGGAAAAGCGGTGCTTACCATTTATATTGGGTATACAGTATATGTCATAGTAAAACATTAGAACTAAACACACTCATATGTATTTAAAAATGGGCGTACCTGTACATGTTTTTTGGATCCTGCCTTTTGTTATTTTAAATATTCAAAATGGAAGTACCCGAGCAGCTCAACCAGGGAAGGCACTCATTCAGACCAGAGGTTGAACCCAGTAGTCAATGATGAAGGCATTCAGAGGTTAGAAGATCAGGCAACACAGGCAGCCAATACTTTAAGTTCAAAACATGATGTTCTGTACAGTTGAAGGAATTCAAATGTTATGTCATTATTGTGTCAAAAGACCAGTCAACCAAATACAACTTGAGTATTTGGTTCTTTGAATAATGTTTTTTCCACTAAAATTACTCTTTATGTTTTTGATACAGTAACCCTACATTTTCCTGGAGGCACAGTCTCACTGTCTCAGAAATTGTCAGACATTGATTCATACTGTAAATAATACAATCTTTTCTGTTGCTTATTTAACCATTTTTGTAGTCAAGTAGTTACTGTAGTGGTTTATTAGTATGGTGTTTACTGTATGTTTTACTAAAGCTGCTATTCACATCACTATTATACCTTTGGCATTTAACATGACTCGTGTATTTCAATTTCAGACTTTTTCTTTTTGGAACCTCTGAGGTTAATATTTCAATTAATATTGATTTTGAGCTCCAAAGCATTGTACCACACTCCGCAGTAGCTTCAGCGGATGGATTTGTAGTCAGCTACCATGTGAAATGTGCTTGTCAAGTTCAAGAGAGGCGTACAAAAATGAAAGCTACCGTAATGTAACACATCTTGATGGGTCATGATTTTGTTTGATTTCTCGCATATCTTAGGTGAGAGGTTGGGTACTTTGCAGTAATGAGTCACTGCACAGTTTGAAGGGGACTATTCTCTGTACTACAGTGTATTTGGTTGGAATCCTGTAACCTTGACCTTCCATGCTGGAGTCTTAGGTTTAGAGGTTTTATCATTCTATCTCCAGGCATTTAAAAATACTCCTGAAACTGGATGATTTAACCCGCTTTTACGCCGTTCACATCAAAACTGGATGAAAAAAAGCTTAATCCATCTTATCTGTTGACTGTCAAACTGCTCAGGCTAAAACCTACTCACAAAAGACAACTAGGTCACCCAGGAAATACAGAATTTCAGTTAAGTAAAGTTTGAAATCTGGTAATTGAGTGTGTGCAGCTTGGGAGAAGCACAATGACACTAATTTATGGTGTTGAAACTTGTTTCTAAACAGTCAACAAATAAAAAACTTGCTATATAATTCAGACCCATAATATTCAATAATAAACATCTAATGTAACTTTTTTTAAGTTGGAATCCTTAGTATTTTTTATTTGTCTTATTCCGTGAGGAGGAACAACAAGGACAGTACACGCCATTTAAAAACACACTGCAGCTAAAATTAAAAAAAGTGCATTTCAGATAAAAAGATTACCTGAATGTTATCATATCTTGCTCTGTTATATTCATATTCTTTCAAATTTCATAATCGTACCCCTTCTATATTTAATTTGCAGCAAAAGTTGCAACATAAAAAAATGTTCTATACATGTAACTAAGTGGTACTTAAGAGTACCATTATTCCAGAAATGTTTATTTTGCTATGTCACTACTGGAAGATTTCCAATCCACTTAGGATAAGTGTTTTAGTGATCAATGTCGGCATTTTTGCAGGAGGTTACATTTTCCCCTTTATTCTGTGAAACTAAAGTCTTGGTATATGTTGGTGACAAAGGGATTATTTAAAGTTCATTTCATAACAACGCTATTGTGACATAACTATTCTTCTTTAAATAACCAGAAAAAAGAAATAGAAAATAAATTGAACCCAAATTTGTTAAAACCTGTTAGAAATCTAACTTTATGTTACTGTGGTTTGGGTGTCTCAAGTTTGTCAGCATCACTCTGATTCTCTTTTGGTCGGCACTGTCAGTTCATTCTAAGTTAGGATTAACCTCAGTGTACTTTTAACGTACTTCCCAGTATTCATTGTCTGAAAACAAGGGTGACCTGTGGGGTAAATAAGTGCCCTTCTCAGCAAATGTATGTGGTTGCCTGGAAACTTTGGTCTGCAAGATTGTCAACTTTCTTTCATGGCTGAAAAGGAAGATTTGAGCCTCACAGAGAGCTTTAGTCTGGAAGAGAAAAAAAGGTCCTTCTGTGTTTTAAAACAAGTGTCTCGACAGGAGATAATAGTGTGAGTCTGGGTTATAAATGATGCATTTTGTTCACTTGGACTTGATAATAGCAGTTGAGGCGGGGGGGGGAGAAAGTTCATCGCTCTCTTATCAAAGCACTGTGACATTTCTCCTTCAGCTGTAAAAATTTCATATCACATATCTCCTTTAAAGCTGTAGCACCTTTTGTTGAGAGATACAGTACATTTGATTTCACTTTACATGCTTCACATGCTATATTAATTTGTATCCCATTTGGCAGTTCTATAACCTGTCCTATCGATAGCGATGGTATTGATAGCTACATTTTAGAATTGGTACGCTTGAAGTTTAGTACAATAACATTGAGAATTCATAGAAAAAAATGCTTTCCTCTTGTGAAATGGTTGTTGAAGTCATGTACTGTACCTGTTACGTCAATGGCTGAACTTCACAGCTGAATTCTTCATTGGTTATTTTCTTTTCAGTTGAAGTGCAAACATAGGTGAGTTTCTTAAAAGCTGAATTATTCCTGTTTGTTTTTGTTGTGCTTCCACACCAAAGTTTTCCAAAATGAAAAACCATTTTATTTTTATTTTTACAATGTAACAATTTTCAACGAAGGTTTCCATTAAGCATAGATACTTTAAGTTCTTTGTACATTTTCCATCCTAGTGCAATTGGATCTTTTAATATCCCTAAAAAGTAATTCACTTTTGCAAGACAGACCTTTTCAAATAAAATTAAATTATGCCATTTTTGTTAGGTCTCTTTGATTTCTCAGGTACTCTAAAAAATACATTAAACAACTGGTGTAGTTTGTTACTGAAAACTGTTGCCAAAACTGATAGCAACCCAATGAGTTTCACAGCAACAAGAATATACAGTAGTACAAGGATGTGATTCCCTGAGCTCTTGCAAAACCCAGTGTGTGGCTTATAAACTACACAGATAGTAACCAGGTATATTGAGATTCAAAGCCTTTTGTTTCGTTGTGTCATTTTTCCCCATTTTTTCTGTCTCGTTAAAAAACAACTCATTTTCACAAACTATATTTTTTGTGTTTTGTATAATGCCATATTTTAGCCTTTATATACAGTATATACAGTACATACCCTTTCCCTGTTCTCCTGCACAGTATTTTCATTGATTAAGTGAAATTGTATTGGCCACAAGTATTAGTGGTTTGTTATTTTCACCCACTACAGCAAGTTTAGTAAGTTATACATACTTTTACAAATTTGACGTATAACGCAAATTGAATTTATATTAACCACACAGTGAAATCCGTTTCCTCTTCAGACATGTTCTATATTGATTAAGTTTTCTTGGGACTGATTTCTTATTTAATCTACCGTAATTATCTTCTTGTCTTGTCTATTACACAGTATGTCTGTTGTGATACAGTATCTCAGAACAGCTTCAACAAAGAAAATACTTCATAGCCAGAGTCCATCAATCATTGCCCACCAGGAAGTTTGCTTTTTCTATCATTGAATGTGCTGTGAAGTAGGATATTCAGAGTGTCCTTTTAACCATTTAAAAGGAAGTTGATATACATTAAATTAATAAAAGGAGGATGAAAAAGAGAAGTTGGGACAGACAAGAGAATTATTCAGAAGTTCAAATTCAAATGATTATTCACAAACTTCTAAGTTTTAAGCCCAGTCCTGAAGCATCAGTCCAGTTTCAACATTTACAAAATAAAGACAATTGAGGGATACAGAGTTTTGGAATAATTAGCGTGCATTTGAAATATTTAAGTAAAAAAGAACATTTTGGAAACATAGACATTTGCTAGTAAACAGTGACTAAATAAAGGTATCTACAGTAATTACAGAGTAAATATGACAAAGAATAGTATTCTATTGAACATAAGGCAAATGTGAAATACAAACCATTATACTTGTATAGACGTCACATATTTTTTTACAGTGTTTATGTTATTTTATTCAGTCATAAAATGTTTATGTATTTAAAGCATAGCTTTATATAGACCATTTCACCTGTTTCTGTTTTCATAATGATACTGTGACTAACGAAACTGAGAAAGACACAATTTGATTATCAAAGTTAGATTTGATTTCCATATCTGTCGGAGTTCTCAGAAGAAGACAAGCTGTTAATATACTGTAAGTTAATGTACATCTGTTTTGTCTCCTTAGTTGTGAGTATATTAGTTGGGTAAACTTCATGTGCTGCATGTGTAAACTGTAAAGTAACATTCAGTGTTCATATTCCAGAAAAGGCGTTTTGTTGTTTTTGAGCGCATAAGAAAATAAGAAAGGGTAAGAGTAAGAAAAATATCTTCAGCAAATATCTTCTTTCTGATTAAAACAATGCTACCGTGTTCTGTAGATGGGCATATTTACCTGAATTAAGGAACTAGTGAGGTGTGGAATTCAGTTCCTTATTTGGCTTCCCAAGATGGAAGCCTCTTTAGTAATGAGATATGTGATTGTATATGTTTGGAAGAGAAATCTGTAAGATCTATTGTAAATGATCACTGTTTTGTGACACCAGGCATTTCACTTAAGCTGCTTTTCTTCAGTGGGAGGGTTTAAAGAAGTGACCAGCAGCGATGAATGATATTTTGTGCAATACACAGAATGTATTCGTCGACTGAACACAGTTGATCAGTACCAGGGTTTCCTTAATTCGAAAAAGACAAAAATGTTAAACAAAAACAAAATGTAAACATCTTTAAGTACAGTGCAGTGAACTCAAATGTGCTCGCAATGACATTTCAGTCTGTAGCCCATTTTTAAAAAATAAAAGGAAGAGCCCACAATTTGGTTAGTCGCGCACCAGAGTGGCCATTCACTTTGCGTTAAATCATCTGAGGTTGGCTGTTTGCCATTTGTGCTTGTTAGCATTCAGTTGTGTGGCACTGGCGGAAAAGATGAGGTCCCCTTTCCTCTTAACCATAACAGAAAACAAACAGATGCCAGCGTGGAGCATCTTGGTGCTATCTGAGGAGGATCTCTCCGCACAAAGGGACATTCATGGGCCTGCCAAGTATCTATGGAGAGCAGGAACAGACCCTAGAGTCCAGCGACAGATGATGATCTTATCGAAAGAAAAAAAAAGGCTCTTTAGTCACATCATCAGTTCGCTCTTGCCAAGACTGTGGCATTTCAACAGTGGAGATGAACACTCACATTGGAAATGAACAGGGGTAGCATTTGTGAAATCCCAGCATATCCTGCTGTCTTACTCTCTTCATCCCTTGTTTCTTCTGTGAAGCATGAGGAAAAAATGTCATTTTTTACCTTAGATATTTAAAATACTTGGTTTCTAGCTTGTCTATTAAAGGAGATAGAGACCTATATTGTTCATGAATAATTTAGATCAAAAGTGATTTTCACTATACTGTATATATATCTAGACAATGTCTTTTTCTCCTTTAGTGATAGTGAAAACGCATCTTTGCAGTGAACAAAAACAAATAATTAAAGCGAATATTGTTGTGTATTTAAATGGATTTCCTGACTGATCTTGATTAACTTGTAAATGAAGCAGAATGCCATCTGTTTACCGCAGCCAATTTGTTCACATCTGTGATTGAGCATTTCTCATCCAAACTGCAGGTGGCCTTCTAGTGAAACCATTACTGACACGTTTGTTGGTACTATTTAAAAATGTACTATTGTGACACACTATCAAAAAAACATTAAGCACAGCACATATCTGGCATGTAAAAATATTTACAGACAGGATATTTTGGGCCTAACTATGCATGTTGTGTGACACTGCAGGAGCCACTAAGCATACTGTATCAGAGGGTCGCACAGGAGAGAGAACTGAAATTAGAGACCGAGCTCTGATGGTGAAAATACTGTGCCTTGTCATAATATGAATAAATGGTCCCCGCACTACAAGGTTAAGGAATTCAATACATTGACCTTGCACCAACAACTAAAAAAGCAAATAAACAATTGTAATTAAAAATGTGAAATGGGACCTTTAAAATGTTAGTACCTTCCAGCTTAAAAATTATTCAGTGGACACTTAAAAGTCGTTATTTCTCTAGTATGCTGCCAATAGAGAACATTGTCTAAAAGAATTTATCATTACATAAAATCATACATTACAATATTTTAATGCTCTTTTATGCCTATACATATTTCTACCCTTCATGTTAACCTCTGCAGCTCTCATTTTCTGATTATTGCTGTTTTGAATTGAATTAGCTTTAGCTGCTTGGGAATATACGGTAAGAGAGAGAATATATGTTTGGGAATATAAGAGACACAACATGTGCTACTGCAAATTACTTTATTAATGTTAATATATGTGAGGGGATATTAAATATACAATACTGTATGTCTGACATTAAGAATGATGACTGTTTCTGTAAATACACTCTATACACACACATATATTGATCTATAGGAACACAATTTTGTTTGAATGAGATTCAAGTTACTTTTTTGCTAACAGTGTGTGTTCTCTAGTATGTTTGCTTTGCTGGCAAGTATTGTGTGTTTACATTAGGCAAACAGGATTCTCAGTGCTGAAATCTGGTGAGATTCTTGCACTTTTCCATCTCCGGTTTACACTGGATTTTTAAGCTGTTTTAAGCATGATAAAGCGATTGACCCTTTCCTTTGAGTCATGCTGTCTGAATGCCATGCTTCTTCTTCAGTCAGAGGAACTATATGAATTAGGTGTGTGCTACATCTCAATTTTCAAGAAAATGTAAAGTCCAATACTGTGTCTTCAGAGATGCATTATCAAGAAGAGTTAAAATGCTATTTTGCAGTTCAGCAGGTCTGGGGTCATTAACAACATTTTCCTACTGGTGCAGATCTGGAAACCTACAGCCAACATTCAGTACTGCCCGAGTACTATTTTGCCTTAAAATGAATTAATTCTTCTTATTTTGAGTAGTCATTGATTCTTTGTATCATTGTCTTTTATCGTTTTGAATTGCAAGAATTAATTTGTGTCAATTGCCAATGTCATGAATGACTCCAACTGTACAGTAGTTTAGATCAGCTTTGCTGTTCATGGGCAACATGACATGAAATGATCAAATGAGGTTCAGCAAAGCGGACACTTCTTTTCCTTGCTGTGGTTTTTTACATTTCCTGTGATAGCCAATGCAAACGATGCTATGATATTTTTCTCCGTCCTCTCCTGTGATGCAGATGTAACATTAGACGCGAGATTACTGCTCATTCAGATTTTAGCTGGATGAACTTGCATGATCCCCTGCCATTCCAGGCCTGACTTACATTTCATTACTTCTTCTTCCTTCCCATTTTTTGATCTGTCCTTTTCCTTCTCCCTCGATTCTGTTCACATACTAGACACCTTTTGATCACAGGCTTTTCTAAACTGATCTTATCTCTGGCCTGTGCTCTTTCTGAATAACATCTAGACAAAGTGCCCCTTTTTAACAACTTATCTCCGCAGTTTCTCATCCAAGCTCTAGCTCTTTCTAGACTGATCGCCCTCTCTGCAAAAGCCATGCCCCCTCTCAGGCTCCTCCAAGACTGGAACTTGCCATCACCTTCTCCAGTCCAACTACCAATTCAACCTTTTCTTCAATTATAGATTTTTTCCTCAATGCTGCTCCTTCTCCTCAGCCTCTTTTACCTCTGGTCTCTTGTTCTCACCCTCTTCTCCATCTGACCACCTGTACCTTTCATGCATTCCTCTACCTTCCATACCTGCTCTTTCTCATCCTTGAGTTTTGCTTTCTCTTTCCTCACAATCTGTAAACATCTTTACCTTGTGATACAGATGATCAGATCTTAGCAGCTGGATGGTAGGAATTTGTACGCTTATGTTTTGAGTTTCCATGGGCTCCTCTTTTGCTTGTGTGCACAGCAGCTGTCAGTGATCATGCCAGCTAAGGCGGCGTGTGTCTTCTGTGTGCCTGGAAGAGGGTGCAAACAACAGTCGCTCTGTGTGCCCCATCCCGCTCCACGTTCACACTCACGCTCACCCAGTGGAAATGACATGTAGAAGCATCAGCTGGGACTAAATATGAACTTGGGACGCAAGTGGTTAAAGGCCGGTAGCCTTATCAGAAGACAAACAGAATGCATCAAGCACTTCCCTGTTCTGAGAGTGCTTCCCTCTGATGCTTACCAGCTGTGCTTGAATGCTTAATTATTTCATTTTAATGAGCTTTCCCACCTTCTTGCCTCACTGCATGAAACTTGGTGTGCTTTGGCGACCTGAAATGGGAAATATTTAGCTCACATTTCCTTATTCTACCAACATAAGTTCACTCTTAAAACTATTCATGTGTAGACATTTTCTGCAGTCAGATGGGAAGTGTTTATACAGTACCTTCCGTAAGGCTACAAAATTGCCATGTGGAGCTTTGAAAGTCCAGTCTGTTTTCTCTTTTAATAGCTGTCGGAAATGCTGGGGAATTCAAGTGCTAGAACAGTAAACTCTTGAAAGAAAACTGGCAAACTGGGCGTTATAGCAATTCCTTTGTGTAAACACAACCTGCATGTTGTCTGTATATCTGTTTCTTGTACTGTATAAATCTCCAAAATGTATTTTTAGAACAAATACACGAATTTTAGAACATTGTGTTGTGTCAGAAAGTACATATGAAAATTAATTTCCCAAAAGCTGCAGTTTACTGTGCAATAAAGTATCGTATGCCCCCTTCTATATAATAGAAGCCATTTGTTACCTGTTCATGTCAACAAAGTTTTTAAATTTGCCTTCTACTTCAATTAAATGGCGTATTGATTTTTGTTACAAACATTATAAGTTAAGATTTTATACATTATAAAAATAAACATACTATTCATTTTCTGCTAATGATTTCAAAACTAATAATTTGGTGACCCAAATCTGGTTACAGAAATCACTTTGAGATCTAGTCCTTGCTTTGCCCTCTTCTGAAAATCAGGCTGTTAAGTACATTTAAAAATAGTTCCATAGTTTGAATATAGTTAAAAATGTCAAAACATAAAAGATCCTGTGATGTTTACAGTAAAGAGTGAAATATGCATGCGTTTAAGTGCATGTAATTACAAGCAAGATTTTGTAAATCCAAGATTTAATGTTTCAAGGAGATGACCTCATAGCAGTTTATCAGCAGTGAAGTCATAACATACTGATGCAGACGGAGAAGGTAGAAAAAAAATGGATAAAAGAAGATGCCACCAAAGTTTGAGGGTTAATCCTGTGTAGCTTTTGTGTCACGGGTCTTCCTGATCCCAAGCACTCAGGGTTGTCACGGAGACCATGTGGAAATCGGCACTTGAAAGCCACATGACGTTGTCCAGATACGGTGTCACGACACAGAAGCCTATTATCATAACTGTTTGATTAATCACTGTCCCAAAAAAAGTACACTAAATCTAAAAGATAAGATAAGGGAACTGCAGCACTAACAACACTATCCTGTTGCTCAGCTAATTAACTGGAGTTCAACAAAGCATTAACAAGGGGCTTTCTCAGAACAACAGTAATAGTAGTGCTGTACGTAATTAAGCATGTGATGTTTTAGACAGATTGTCATAAAGTAAGTCTTTTCTAGTGTTGATTTTTTACTCCTGTTTATTAGAATTTGTTGCTAACAAATTATGATAAATAAAAGTCCACTTCCCTTTCCATACTTGCAAAGCCCTTTTTAATGCTCATTTTTTTATTTCAGGAGAGCTAGAAGCTTTCCAGAAAGATGGCGAACGCAGAATTCACAGTCGACAGCAGCTACCTGTGGGAACTACATGGGGGCCTTTCGTGGGGAAGATAGAAATGAGCACCGACAGCAACAATTTGGTATGTTGTGACACTGATTCTTTGTTTCGTGATGTTACTTTCAGCCCTACAAATCTCCCACTTTAATTGTGTTCTGTTTCCAGTCTTTACAGGGAAACAAAATCTGGCTGCTTCAATCTCGAACAATTAACTAGACTTTTACAGAATGCCGTTGATTTTGTCCTACCCAATACCCAACAGTATGAAGCATTATCCCTTTAACTTGGGAAACCCAGTATTTTATGAGTTAATGATTAGGTAGTAGGATTTTTATGTCTGTCCATTACGTTGAATTGAATAAAATTGGGATCCCAGTATAGTCACATTCTATATTATTCTCAAAACATTTTCAAAATACAGTACTTTTCTTGTCCCTCTTGTCTATAGGTTTTCCTTAAGTTCTTTTTGCTACTTTAAATGTTTTGACCTGGCTGCTCTAGTAAAAAAAAAGCCTTAAGGGTTTAATATTTAATTTTGCTTTTGGATTAATTAAGGAATCCTTATTAAAAAATGTAACGAATCTTGCAGTTATCCTGTTAAGAAACATAAGGAATAGTCCACAAGGACTTCGGACTCAGAGGCCCCTTCTCAAAGATTATTTAACACATAACTTTATTAAATAATTCTCTAAATGCTTGTGACTGTTTCAAAGCTTCTTTTACTTTTTTAACACTTATGGCATAATTTACAAAGCTTTTAGTGATCATTTATTAACCACAGTACACCGCAATGTTTTTTTCAATAGAGGGAAAATGAAACCTCAGCTGTCTATATAATGAGGACTGATGATTTTCAGCATGCGAACTTGACTTTTTTACACTCCTTCAATAATTCAGCAAATAGCTGTTTTTAAAGTGAGACTAAGCTTTACATTTGTTTTATCTGTAAGTAGAGCATTTGAACTCCATGAAAGCCCAACTGCAATATTTTAGTAATTGACAAGTCTTTATTAGGATCGATACAATTGTGAATAGTCATCAGAAGAAGACAAATTTAGCTTGATTTTTTCAGGAGGAGCATTTTTCTTAATGAGGTGGAGGTCGTCCAGTTCTCTTCCTCATGTCAGGGACAATTGGTAGTAGCCAATTAATCGACCATCATGTCTTTTGGAAGAACCAAGAGTACCCAGTAAAAACTCACTCAAACATACCATGTAGCGAGAACGTTTATTCTCTACGCAGATAAGCAACACAGCCCGCATTTATACCCCAGGTCCTAAAGCTGTGAGGTATTGATATTAACCTACCCACCATTATACCACTGCATCTGTCAAGAAAATAAAGAATTTAAAGGTAGAGGTCATGTATCTGAGAAAGAGGTCATGTATCTGAAGCCTTTAAAATAATTCCAGTACGAGAACAACTGTCTTCTTTCCTAGAATAGTAGTAAGGGTTGCGGACTAGAAAGCTGTGAACTCAAATACTGCGTAGGAAATGCAGTTGTATCCTTGAAAAAGATACTTTAATGAGATCTCTCCAGCCAGATACCCAGCTTTATAAATGGGTACATGTATACGTCACTTTGGATGAAAGCAGGAGCCAGATAGACTCATTTTTACTCCAATATTTAATTGGCATAATAGTTGATTATTCAAGCTGACAAATACTGGTACAGTAGTTTCAATATTCTGTCATGGAATGGATTGAAAAAGCTGTTACCTGACTGAACCCGTTTTAAATATTGGGATTAAGCTGCAAGTCCAGTGCCGAGTTTGAGATGCTGATTGGCTGTGTTATACAGGAATAAATCCCTATTGTAGCCTTGAGCTTTCCTGTCTGCCATGGGTTTGAAGAACAATAATAAAAGCAGGTGGTAGTCCTTGTCAGCAGTGTGTAGGAGAGAGGTCAAACTTAGTTGTAAAGCTACAGTAATTAAAGGTAGGGCAGTGTCTTTCAAAATGTAAGAAGATTCACTGTTAATGATTCCTTGTGGGCTTTTTTTTGTCTCCTGGGTGCACATTAAAATAGGCAGTTCAGTTTTATAGGCACTCGTTTTACTTCTTTTCCATGTCCCATAGGACACTGACCAACATTCTGTCTCACCGACATTCTGCAAAGGCTCACTGGCCCATTCTTGATTTGAAGATAGTCTTACTAAATCAGGCTCCGTAAAGTTACAGATCATTTAATGAGGTGGTTTTCATTTTAAATTTTGACGCACTTACTGTTCAGCCTAAAATTCAGACTATAGGAGGAATTCTCCAACCTTGGTCCTGGAGAGCCATCATCCAGCAGGAATTGTAGGTCTCCCTTAAATCACCGGTTTCCAAAAATTAGAACAATTCTTTTATGATCAATCAAACAGGTGATTTGTAATTTTGTCATTTAGAGACCATAATGGCCACATCCAGTCTTGAGGACACTGTTTATGACTAAAAGGGGGGAATAAAGGCTAGAAAAACAGAAAATTAAGTCTGCAATCAACTGAGATCCTGAGAAGTTTAATTTTATTTTTAAATATACAGTAATGCTTATATCAGCTCCATTTCCTTTAATAACATCTCATTAAAAGAGCTGTAACTGATGTTTTATATTATATTTATATTACTAGGCTATATTTCCACTTCTATAGTAGTAGTAGTATTTTCACCTTTTACAATTTGTTTTTACATTCCTTCAGCTTTTATTGCAACATGCTTGAATTTGGCATTGAGAAACTGCATTAAGAAAGCAAGACAAAGAGATCCGAATGGGACCCGAAAGCAATGTTGTAGAATAACACTGACGAGCAAGTTGCCCGGTTTTAATGCATGGCAGGTCAATGGATATTTCTCTATGGGGTCAGTGAGTGCAATAATGCATTTGAGGTAGATGTAACCCTTGATCACTTGTCTACTCTTTCCCCAAGAGGGAATTCAGCAGTTATTATGAATTGTGACCTCAATAAGCTATTAAATCTAGACATTACTAGTTTTTTTCTTTTAAATTTTTCAAATATAGAGGCTGAAGTCACAGAGGACTGAACAGCCCATGCCAGCCAGGTGTAGCAGCAATGTCAGCAGTCAGCAGTCACACAGCGTGATTTTGAAGCTGGACAAAACAGGAATTTATTGAAAGCAATTGATATCACATACTGTATGCCATGGTGTACTATTTTTCACTGTATGTTTAAAATGTTAAGCTGGGGTTCATTAACTCAGATCTTACCACATGGATTTTATTTACTCCCCTTGACTTCTAACTCCATTAAAATAAAGAAACAGATGATTGAGCACAGCACCACCTGTTTACAACGATTTTAATAAATTGAAGGCATTAAGTTGAAAAATGTTAACATTTCTGCATGATTTATATTGAATACAATTATGTACAGGTTTTTACATTTCTCAAAGAGAACTCTTTCTTTAGAAGAAAAAACTCGTCACCAAGTTTCGTCAATGAAAATTTTGATTTTTATGTTCAATATCTTTTAAGCACATACAGTAGCACACATTAGGACATACACATGTGATGAAGAAGTTGAGAATTGTGCAATGACTGCAAAAAAAAGTATACGTTTCACACTATCAAGTAAAAAGAAGAAGATCCACGTTTTGGCTGTTGAGCCTTCTTTAGCCTGAATTAACTTACTCTTATACAAATGAGCTGATCAGTTTGTTTGTTACAGCGGCCCTGTTGTAGTGTGCACCATCCCAACAAAGCATGTACTGTAGGAATAAATATATACTGTACAATATTTGCAAAGTCTAACTCTT
Organism: Atractosteus spatula; assembly: GCF_055471065.1. Classification (NCBI taxonomy): domain Eukaryota; kingdom Metazoa; phylum Chordata; class Actinopteri; order Semionotiformes; family Lepisosteidae; genus Atractosteus; species Atractosteus spatula. Next base: position 36,935,864 of record NC_142717.1, on the reverse strand, counting down.
GCTAAAATGACACACGCTGTGAAGAGTGAATCCAGACAGATCAGAATGGGACAAATTGCAATGATTACAAGAAGGAGAAATGAACTGCAGAATTGATTAACGCAAATTAACGCAAAGCCCTGTTAGAATACAAAATTATATTTCAAGATTAAATTGGACAAAGACAGAGTTGGAGCCCCTATAACAGTTACAGCAGAAGGTTTATATGTGATGTAACTTTAGAAACAATTCTGTTTTTCATTAGTAATAGGTGATAATAAGCAAGCCCACATCTTTTGCCCTGTTTTCATTGATCTTAATCTGCAAGGCCTACCCCCGAGCCAAGCTGTGAGGCTTCAGCTACACTGCCCGCCTTAAGGTGGTTGAGAGCCCTGGTCCCTGATTTTCATAGGGCCACTAGTGTTTCTTAATTTAGTTTCAGGATCATTCAAGAAAGAGAGCTGGAACACATGACCTTCTCATAGGAAACAAAAAATGTGTTATTGTTCTTACTCCTACTGTAAATGGAAAAATTAACAAGTAAAGGTTCATTTTACCCAGAAAGGTAGAAAGACGAAACATGGCATTCGAGCTTTTGACTAAGGAAAGATTTAATTCAGCTAATATACAGTAACTGAATTCATCAGTGCTTGTGCTGTTGTTGTCTGAAGGAGACCAATAAAAACTGCTGGATTGTTTCCTCCAAGGACCAGAACTGTGGAATTATTACATGAGAACAGAGGTGTCAAACTCAGTTCTTGGAAGGACCAGTGTCTTTCTGGTTTTGTTCCAACCCAAGTTGTCAGTTACAAGAGTGAAGCTTATGATTTCCTTTGACACAAATGCTATGTTTTTCTAAAAAATATTTTACAAGTAAGAGCTCATAACAGTCACGTCATTAGAAATACAGTTACGGTACTTACTGTACAAAGCACTGTGTTGCCAGAGTAGAAATTGTGCATTTCATCAGTTTATTAAATAATTAGACACACTACACTGTATTAATGAGAGCCCAGATGAAGCAAAAACCAGAAGACATCAGACCCTGTAAGAATTATATTTGACATCCCTGCATTAGACCCAAATCTGTCCTCCTAAGGTTTCTGAGATTGGCTTGACAGGTTAGAAAATGGTGGATATGAACAGTCAACAACACTGTATGGACTTAACCCAACCTCCCACATACTGTACCGAGGACATGAAGATGTTGCTCTCGTGATAAATGGGGTACGTTGGTTCCTTCCTGTGTTTTGGCTTGACATTCAACTGCTTAAACCACGTCACCTGTGCCCAGTCGTATTTCTCACTAATGAAGTGATTTAGCACCTATGCAACAAAGTCAATCAAGTATGTAATGGTCCGTCATGAATGATCAATTACTCAAAAAGACTAACAAAACTTTTAATCAATATGTAAAATCTTTTATGCAGTGCATGTGGAAAAAACAGTAAAACTATCAAATAATCTGTTATTTTATCATTTTAGCAGTGCATCTCTCCATCTGTATAACAACCAATAACAATATCAAATTTACATCAGATCTAATATTTGTGGATGGATATAAAATGTATGCATTTATCAAAGTTACCAACAAATCAGTCATTCATAAATTAACAGGTTAATTAATATATTAGCCTCCAATTTATCATTTTAGAGCTTTACAAATGTGTAAATTTACTAACACATCAATCTGTAATATAATGTACTGTATATAGATATACAGTAGGTCCAGCCTAGCCACTAAAGTTATACCTATTTTCCCTCCTTTATGTCAGATTGTCTATCCAGGGTATTGCTATTGAGTAATGGATCTGCCAATGAAAAGCCACATTCCTCACATTCTCAAGCAGATCAATCAGACAATTAGGCTCCAATTAGACAGGCAACACACAGCAGGTGTGGAAATCTTACATTTCTTCAGGCAGGGACAGCCCACCCTGCCACAAACTCCAAATTAACACAAATTAATGCTGACACCTAGAAATAAATGTCTGCAATTGGGCTAAATTACCATTCTGGGTCGAAGCAATTGAGTAGCAGGTGTCTGACATTGTGGTAATTACCTCAGCAGGAGAGAACCTTGGCTTCTAGTTAAGTGAAATTTAAAAGAAATGTATTTCAATGGTGCTATCCTGTTAGGTTCTGCAACAGTTAGTCAGTGGGTGTGAGGTGATGGAATGCCTGGAAGTCAGGTATTTTTTTGGAGAATAGGAGCACAGGTATATTTGTACTATTAAAAATATTTGCAAAATATGAAATATACATTACGAGAGAGAACACAACTTCAAACTGAAAATCATTAAAGTGGGGTTTTCACTTTGTTCTAAACGAGTATTGTTTGCAAATTGATCATTTTAATGGGAAATGTCCAGCAGGTGTGAATCTGAGTTTTTTTAAACTCCCATTCCAAAATTTTTTAAAGAGAAATATCTATGAATATTATTTTAATTTTAGTATTAGATTTCATTATGTATCAAAGAGGGATGGGAAAGTTTTTTTTTCCATGATTTCCAGTTTGTCTATTATACCTATCCTAAAAATCTTTATAAATTGCTGATTTGATTATTTTTGAGAGAATTCAAGCATTGAATTATAAAGCTGTACTGTATATACTGTACAATATGGGTTTTTTTTGTCCTAAAAATAATTATAAAGTGTTGAAGGAATAGTTTAGCCCAGATAGCATATTGAAATATTGATAAGGGGAATCTTTTTTTCCATGTTTGTTTATTATAATCTAATGCCATATTTTTTTAAAAAGTCATGGTGTGTAGGCAGTTACTGTACTGTATGTGCACTCTCTGCCTTATTTTATATTTTGTGGAGAGTTTATGGTAAAAGCCATTTGAAACATAAAATGTTTTCACAAAGATCCTATAGACTATCCCATGTATTTTTGTGACAGCTATAAAAGAATGCTATGAACAGAATTTTATACTTGTAAAAAATGTTTTAAAAAGGGGACTGCACAGGAATGAAAATTGTGCTTTTAAAACCATGTATCAAGAGAAATCGAATGAATCACATAGTGCTGTTATTCTCTTCTTATTTTTGTGATGCATACACTGATTAAGCAGGTTCTTGTTTTCCAAAGAGTAAGAATCTTTGTAACAATAATAGATGCTTTTGAAGTGATTTCTACATCCTAATTGTGGGAAAATAATTATGTGTGTTGCCTGGGTTTGGGATAAATCATTAAAATTTTAAACATCGTGCTTGCGATTTGTAAACTGCAGGCACAACTGTTATTTTCTGCTTAAGTAATGTTTGTCAGTAGATGTCTTGTTCAACTCCTGGTGTACACAGCAGCACCACAAAGATAAAATAATAAATAGAGTGGTAGGCTAAAGTGGAGGAATGAAATGTGAGCTGAACAGGTTCAGGGACGAGCAGTCAAGATCATTTCTCATTGTTGTGCCTGAATTACTAATAGGTCCAGCAGCATAGTAAAGGCATGAAGTTAAATGCAGCTCACTTTGTTTTGTAAATTGCAGGTTTTTGTTGTTTAATTGGGTTTTTTTTACTATTACTTTGACATACACTGTATTTCGTCTGTGATTGTGTCAGGGATAACCCTTTCCCGCAATAAAACCTACCATATATTAAGGAAATGCAACATAATCTTAACAACCCCAAAATAATAGCAATGAAAACTACCCAGTTTATATACTGTAGGGCCCTTCAAAGCAAGTTGTCACTGAGCCCTATCACACTTATTTACACAAACTGCATCCATCTAAAAATCTAATAAAGAAGATGTTTTTAAAATATACAAAACAAAGTGCATCATGTGTTTGCATAATGCTACGGTATGCATCACGTCAGTCATGAGTCTGTGAAGCCACAGATTATCATCCACCTCGCATCAGATGTCTTCAATAGCAAAGCACCATGGAGATCTTTTCTTTGAAGGGCTTATTCACCGCTGGCACTGCGGCACGGTGATGTCATCGCACGCTCCACCCATGTTTTTTGGCGCGAGTGTCGCAACTCGTCGCAGAGTTTCGACGAAGGGTTCGGGGCTGTGATGGCGTGGGCGTACCCCAGTTGAGGTGCTGCGCATGGTGGAATCATTGCTGAAAATGTTTCTCCTGTGTTGAGGGAATAGGGATGCAGAAACATTATAATGAACTCTGGATGTGCTGCAGGCCATCCTCTTTCTACCCGAAGCCATGACGAGCATAATTCCAGAGTTTGGATGTACATGGGCATTGTGTGGCAACTCCAGAAAACGTGGCAGATGGTCAGTGTTGCCGTGCCCTTGCACAGGGCTTTGTGCCACCAGCGCATTTTCTCCTATGGCAGCACACATTGTTGTTTCATCTTGGCTTCCCAGCACATTAACTGTGGTACACTGGCCAGTAACAAAGCTGACGTAGGCCAGATTGAAGTCTGTATCATCAGCCTATAGGAGCCCATTGCATCTCGCAGGTTCAGTGCTGTCTTTGATGTATTTATGTGAGTTACTAGGCTTAACATTTCCAGAACAATGTCCGTGGCCCTCCTGTTGTACCATAGAACATGGCTCCCGTCCCACAAGTCTGTGCACAGAGAGAAAAACATAATGTTTACCCACAAAGCATCGCATTGTTCATACAACTGCTGTAGCACTTGCACAATCACTGCGCCCTTACAGTATCTGCAAATATTCACGTCTCATTGTCCCCACTCATTTCTCATTTCTTTGAAATGGCATAAAACATATCCGTTTCATGTCAACTTGGTTCCCTGTCCTGATGTGTTTAGTTGTGAATGTGCTGATGGCACCAGCTCCTTGAAATATGTTGTTGTGTGTAATTATGTGGTGCCAGATGACCTTCAGACAAGTGATATTCTGGACCACGTTATTCTACCTCCTGCTCTGCAGTGAGCAGACTGCCACGCCCCCCACTGACTTCTCCCCTTTCAGTTCTGAAATTGTAGAAAGCAAAACAATTTCACACCAAAACTACAGAGACATTACTATTCTTTCACCAATGTTTTATAGTACAGTACAGTATGTGCAATTACTACAGTATATTGTATACATACTGATGCTCAGTCTGGGTTTATTTTTGGTCCTGGAGGCTACAGTTAACCTCGTCAGAAATGGCTGGACAACACAACCAGCCGCCCGCCTTGTCAGACGTTTCAGCACTTTTTGTCTGCATTTCAGTAACAGTATTTGTGACATGGCCAATTACCGTTGCTCTGATTTTCATTTGAGATGGCAGCATGCATTTGTTGAGTTCGAGCTCAAGCATGACCACAACCATGTCCAGCAATTTCATCTGCCTGCTCCATGTTGTCACAAACTGCTACTGTTTCCTCGCAGCCTGTTACATGCTGATTATCCGTTCGGTTTCCTTGCATTCTCACAAGGCCTTGCGCAATAATGAGCTGCTGCTGTTCTTCAAATGCTTAAATATTTTTTTTTTGTTTGAATAGCAATTAGCATTTGAAATACATCCTTATGTAAGACCAAGGTATTTAAAGAACCGAGTAGGTGATGGATGGTTTGTAGTATGAATCACACAAAACATAGTATGTTAAGCGTGAAGGTTAGAAAAGCACTGCTCGTTTTAGGTTTTTATGTTGAGATTTTCTCACTTTGGCAACGCTTTTTGAAAAACGTTGAAGAAATTGCAAAATTAACAGGTCACATCACTTCGGAAGAAATTTAATGATGGTGTCACGAGACCCCAAAAAATGACGAAAGCTGGAAACCTTAGTAATAATATGTAACACCTTTGTAATAGCATGGTTAATAATGTTGTAAGTACATTTGCATACTAATTGTATTTAAGAATATTGTAATTAGGGAGGCAATGTAAAGTCACCCATTTGGATAATGATGTTCTTAAAAAAAAATAAAGCTCACAGGCTTACTAACCATTTTCTAATTAAAGGAAATGAAATAAATACTGTAATTTAATCAAAATAATTACAATTAAGCACTCTATACAAAGCAAGAATTATAAAAGAAAAATGCATGACGTTGTTAAGAAATTAATTTTTCATTTGTTTAAAAAACATCCATTTCCCTTCCTTCACCATCAGAACGCACATTAGCATGTGCGCATTCCTGAAATACACATTTTTCTCAAGATGCTCCTTTTTCGGCTTCCAAGGAAGTGCGCTGAGCACAGCAAAGCTCTCAATGTGCCTGCTTAACTGTGACCTTCCCCCTGACAGGCCGTCATCAGACGTCAATGTTTCATTTGGTGCAGCTTAAATGGCATTACCATTATGTTTGGTAAAAAACATTTGTCCTCTAAAAATCATGTTGTCAGAGTGGAGGGTGTTTTCTCTCATAGTTTTGGACTCCTATAGATAAGAATTCTGTCTGTGTAATAGTAGTGCGAACAGTGTATCTTGCTAATGAAACTACCTTGAAGATGTACAGTGCGCTGATTATAACAGAAATGTTATAAATCATTCTATACAAAATATTTACAAATCTGAACACCTTCAGAATCAGGACAGTTCCTAACACTGTCAGACTGTAATGTCTTTCAAGGCAGTACATGTGCGTTAATTATGAAGTCACTACTCATATTCTCATTTTGAAAATGCAGCATGTGAATTCTGTTACTGTACAAGTGGTCATTTATCTTTTAGCAATATTGCATCGTATAAGTCAATAACTACCTTTATACAATGGAGAACGGACAGGAAGTATAGACTAGTGTTCTAATGTGATTTTATGATAAAAGGCAGTTTCATCAATGAGGAAAAATGGAATCAAAAGAGAAACAGCTGATTATCTGGATGAATACTGTACATCCAATATCTTTTTCATCTATTTGATATATTTTATTCTACTGTATATGAGTTGAATTTTCACTGCTGTACAGGAAATACCTTTGCATTTACTGTACATACTTTGCACCTTAATTACTTATTTTTAATAATTAATGTTCAGTGATTTTGCTAATGGATGACCTGAAAGTTGCAATTGGATCAGGACAAGGAAAGAATCTTACAGAATTTCATTGGCCCTACTTATGCTCTTGAACCTAAGAAGATTGTAGAACTTAATAAATCTTAATAAGACAGTGTTATTGGAATGAAGTGTTGTATCTGTATGATATGTTTTATTTTAATGACCAGTATACAGTACTTTATACAGCTGACTTTGGCTTTAAATTAATTTTATTTCATATAATAGAACACATAGTTAAACACTGTTTTATAGTTGTATGCTATATATAACACTATAAAATAGTAGAACACTGTTTATTATGTCACAGACTTTACATTAACACTCTGTATAGCGCTTTACCTTTACCAACATCCTGATGTTTTATGAATCAAGTCTTAAAGCAAAAAATGGCCGGTGTTGAGAGTAGCAGCGTTTTTGCAAAGAATGTAAAAGAGAAACAAGAGCTGAATCTGTCCTACAGTACTATATATTTATATCCCTGTTTTCAACCCACACAGGAAGTCTTGTGTCATCTCTAGTTCGTTCTGCGTATATACAGTGAGACACTCACAGGTTCGGATTTGCAGTGGACTTCCAGAATGAGGTTGAAGCAGGATGACAGTGGTGCTGTCTTAATTTACACACTGTAAGGGGTATAGCCTGTCAAGCACAGGAGTAGTTTTATTGTATATTTTGGTTCAGGGTTACGGATAGGGGACTGCATACCAAAAACTCTAAAATAATTCAGCCCATCACTCAACATTTATCTCCTCCTCCCTCCCCCCCACACCCCACAAATATGTTTATTGTTAGCTTGTAAACTTTAACAAGTGGTAGAGGATTTTTCTGTGCTGAAATTATATTTTTCTTCTTGTCATTACTTCATTAATCAAGAGGAGGCATTCTGAAAAATGTTTTGTTTTGGAGGCTGCAATCTATTTTTTTTTTTGTTGTTAATCTGCGCCCGTGGCAGGTTTCCCTTCTGAAACGCAGCGCTAAGCAGCGGTATCGCAGGCCCATTGTTGTAGCCCCTGTCATAGCAAGGAGAGGGTGATGCAGGCCTGCGTTTGCCTGATAAGGAAAAGAGGATTCAACATGGCTGGAAAGGAGAATCAGTGGGACTTGAGAGTGGAGTATGGATGGGGCTTGCACACACACACGCACACACACAACAGGAAAGATAGGCACACTCTTTCACGGGCAGATACAGGCGACATACACTCGCATAGGAACAGACACACAAAGGTAGCCCTACAGTAATTTGTGTCTTAAAAGTTAGACTTCATTTACAAGTTAAGATTTTACTTTTATTTGCTCATTTCCATTAATGAACCACTTCTTACAGCTAATATGGCCTTTTTTTCCCCCTCCCAGTTGAACAACTGAGCATGTAGTGACTCGTAATCCTAAGATTTGCATTTTAAAAAAAAATTAGGATTCCTTTAACGCCATTTGTCTGTGTCAATGTAGATCAGTGTGGAACTCAAGCTACAGGCCGAGAATCAATTTACACCTGCACTGTGAACACTTTTGGAATGGGAGGTGTTACAATTTGAAGTTCATAAAATGCACAGCTATGCAAAGATGGCTTATGTTATGGCTTATGTTAAGTTATGTTGGCTTATACATCCATACACACAAATAACAATGATGCTGCACTTTAGATTATTGTAGTGTACTTGAAAATACTACAAAAAGTGATCTCGGTACGCTACATTTTAGCTTTTAGCTTTCCTTGCCTTCATTCACGGATTAAGACTAAAGATTGTATGACAGAAATTCCATTGACTATCAGTTGACTTTTTTGCTTTCCACACCATGTACTGTAGTTTGTAATTTTCTGTAGAGTTCTATTAAATATGCAGTCTGTATGTGTCAGGAGGCAAACAGGTAACCCATCGGTGACATTTCTGATGCAACAAAGAAAAAGTCACATACAGTACAGTATAGTATAATCACTTTTCATTCATAGGGATGGAAAGTGATCAAGTACTGCTTAAGGAGAACAGCTCTTTGGTAGCTGAATTGAAAACATTTAAAGGCAATATAAACTTTGAGATCTGAGATTTGTATGACTTTTCTTATATACCTTAAAGAGTGTTACTGTACGTACCGGTATCACTGTTTGGTTACCCTGATTGAGGTCCCTGATTCTGGGACATTTACTGATCTTTCATTATTGCTCCTCCATTTAATATCAAGGAACTTCAAAATGAGTATGTGCTAGACATACTTTGTAAAATTCCAATTCATTATTCATTACCACACTTCTTACTAATATTTTATGACTTGCTTGACTATATAATGACATTGGCAATTTATTAATAAATTGAATATTCAACAGTTCTGAGCACGGCTACAGTACATCTGAACCCCAAATGGAATTAACTTGTTTCTTCCGTACTGCATACTGAGACATTTATACAGATGCCATACTGAAAATCTTACTAATAAATCGAATTTCATTATATATTGGCATGTTCCATGATAAAGTACTTACAGTAATGGCTTGTGTTATATAAACTGTAGTTCTTAAAATACAAATAGAATGTGTTTATTTTAAAAACTTTTTTGGCCACTTTCAGAACACTACCTAAATAAGAATATACTGGAAGATGATGATCAGTAAATCGCAGGAGAGGGCTGTATTTTTTTTTTCCATGCAAGTGTGAAACGATGAGGTCATAGAGCTGAAGCTCAGCCTCGCCAAAACACTTCAGTATATCTCTCCCCAATAGATACTACCATACAGTAGGCAACTGTGAAGCTTTATTTTTGCCTTATCAGGCTCTATTTGACCACCATAACATTCCAAACCACATCAATACTGCGACTGAAAAAGCATTCAACCTCCTTTTTAGTCATGCTAAAAAAAAAACAGTAAGATATCTGAATATCTGAAATATTCTGAAAGAAAGTGTAGCAACATTTCAATTTGAACACTTTTTTTTCAAACTGGTTATTTGGTAAAGAGGGTAAAAAAAGTGTGTTTGGAAGGAGCCCTGCTATGAAACATAGCTCATTTTTCTTTAATGAGCTGGCTCTTTCAAGAGAACAGCTGAGACCTCTACTTTTTAACCAGCCAAATGGTTAGTTTTCTATAATGACACCTCAGCATTCAGGGGAGCTGACTTGCGAGCTGTGAAGCATGACTGAAGTGGAAACCAAACTATAAGGACTCCAGGGATTGTCGTTCATCCCACGAGACTTTTAATGTTATGTGGCGAACCAGAAGGCAACAAATTAGAAGTCTATTAATTTCATCAACAGTCTCAAAAACATTCAAACAGAGGTTTTCTCTGAAATGTCGTACAATTAGATGCATTGATCTGAAACACCCTTTCTTGGTAGGCAAGTTTTAATGGCCGTGAACTGTGGGATAAACAAAAAACGATATACTAGCTATTCCTCTCCCGAGGCTGTTTTACCAAAAGAAAAATAATCTTTTTATTTTTTTTATGTGTTCTCATAAGTATTTTTATCTTTCTTTCTAAGTAGAGTTATTTTTGTCCTTTTTGTTCATCTTATATTCGATTTTGTACTTAACAATAGCAGGAGTAAGAAAGCATTTTGTTCTCATTTGAAGTTTGGGGGCCACATCCCTACCATTTTCAATGTCAAAAGGTCGTGGGTTAGGTGTACTTTATCCGTGGAACATTTTGAGGTATCCCTTGAAAAGCCATGGGTTTTAACAGCTAGGAGAAATGGCAAGAGGTTTAAACCCTCAAGGGATTAAAAGCTTCAACATTCAGAAAGGCTTCATAGAAAAAGGTGTCATGAAATTCTTTTTAATTTACTTAAAGGTTATGAAAAGTGTAATAAACATATATAACAAATTCTTGCAAAAAATGTGAAGATGATTTGTTTATGCACATGTCTGTTTACTTGTAGAAATTAAAGCTTTGTTGACTCATTGATTCTGTGCTTTGACTACTGATGGCTGTCTGCTCATCACATAAGTAGAGTTTAAAGTCTCACAGTTTGTAAATCCGATTTAAATGACACTTGGGAAAATAAACATTAAATATTACCCAATGTTTTACAATTCAGTAGACTTTAAATAACACATAATGCATTTCACAAGAACTTCAAATTTATGAATAGATACATTAAAGATACGTTTGCTTAATTTGAACTTTCTATTGGACAGTGGCTCAGGGGTAAACAGGCTCATAACTGGACATTCATGTATTTTGTTTTTGTGTTCTGATGGTTTACAACAAGTGTATTTTTTTGGACTACATGCTTGCAATTGCTAAGCACCTTCAACAAACAGTATATTGTGCAAACCAGTTCTGCAACATGACTCTTATTTGGAGAAATTGGTTGTACTATGATGTGCATAAATGGATGTTTCCCTTATTTCACTCAGCTTTGAGTTGCTAAATAAATCTAAATAAATCATAGCCACAGTCTAACAGCTATTAAAGCATTTTAGAGAGCACAAAACTTCTTTGAAAAATTTTCAAATACATTTACCTTTGTCTTCAACATTTCAGTTTCGTTCATTCTACTTCTACTTTTCCTACCATTCCTTGAATCTGTTTTGACCTTTTAAAGCAAGTATGAGAAAGAAAATGATAGCAAACTTAACTACATTTTCAGTTTGTGTTGTTCATTTTTCATTTACACAGCTAGTCGTGCACAAAGTCATTAACTTTAGTGAGTCAGGTTAGGCCGTGTGGTAAAATGAGAAAATGTTGGGGTGATGTCACTAACCTGGATTATTCACACTTCCTGTGCTAGAGGGACGATATCTTTACACAAGTGTGCCTGTGGCACAAGTTAGAATTTAGGGCCCCGCCTCATGCTCTATCCTAGCAAAATACATACTGTATACTGAAATCCACCATTTGCGTACAAATGGTTTGTTATTGATAGGCTGATTTGTGTTGTAAGGGTCAAATCTGAGTTTGACCAGTCCAAGACATGGTGAAATTAGCTTTCTGTAGCATAAACGAGTAGTGACTTCTGGTTTTCCTGTTTCACGTCTTTCATTTTCAAGATGGCCTCCCTTCTGGTAGCAAGCCCCTGCTTCCCGAACCTGATAAAACTCAAGAGACCAGTCTTTTTGGGCCTTTCTTCTGCCCGGGCTAAAGACAAAACCGTGTCAGAATGGCCCTGATGGATGAAAAGCAGAAAATGAAAATATTCAGCAAAAATGCAGATTTGGCTCGTCTCTGCTGTGTTATCTGGGCAACGGAAGATAAAAACCCTGATAAAGCATTAAGAGCAGTAGTCTGGAGAATGTCTATTATCCATCATGGTGGTCCATAATACTAAGTTGTGTGTATGAGGATGTCAAACAGGAATATTATACCGAGGGGTCGTTGGTAAACTAATTGGGTAAGAAAGATCATTTCCAGCCCTAGAAGCTTGTCTTTTAACAGTGAGTGCAGAGCAAAACTGATAACGAAGTTCATATCTAATGCATTTAGAGAGGCAAGGCCTCCATCTTTATCATATTTACTTTTCTTCTATGTAAATATTGTCTGCCCATAAAGTGGGCTTAGGACTACCATGTTTCTCAGAAGTGTGGGCTAGTTTGAAACTGTTTAATATTACAGCATTAGGCAAACATTTTCATCTCAATGCAATGTAGGTATAAAACCGGGCATAGAAACAGGTAGATCTTTCACAGCAAAAAGTTGTTTCCTGTTCAAACTGGGAATGGCTGTATCTTCATTTACATTACTGGAGATTTTTACATTTTACTCTACGATTAAGCAGTATTGTGTTGCCACAACAAGTGTTCATATTGTATATCGATACATGCTGTATAGTATTTATTAAGTCCAATAAACGTGTTTCAGCCAGTAAGAATCTGGAAGTGCTGTTTAATTAGGATTAATAATGTGAATCAAATGAATGGTGCTTCACACTTTGTGCATGGGTCCCACTGTTTTAGCTTGTCTGTCTTGGCAACGTTGATGATGTATGAAATTGAGAATTATGAAAGCAGTGTAGTTAAGAACGTAGGAAAGGTTACAAATTTGTCCCATCTAGCCCGTTTGGTAGTTTGTAGCTAATTTATCCCAGGATCTCATCCATTTCTTTAAAGGTGCCAACAACATGGCCGAGCAGCTTGTTCCACACTCCCTCAGTATAAAAACATGCCTCCCGTTCAAGGTTTTAAATGCTTAGCACTTAATGCAGCTTAATTTTCAATGCAACAAGTCCTGGTAAATTTTGACTTCTGAGAATAAAACAAATCGAAAGAACTTTGTGAAAGTGATCAATTGTGATCAATTTTCTTTTTTTTTTGCCTAGCAGCACATGGAAAGCTTTCCCAAGACTCTGCACCCAGCATATAATTTAATTGAAGCTGTCTAGGAAGGCCATTTTAATACAGACTGTGGTGCGTGTTACCATTTCGTACTGTCTAAATATGAGCTACATAAATATGACAATAATGATGATAATGCTTTACAGTTTTAGAAGGCACAGCCTTCCCATTATCTAATATCTGGTTGAGTCACTTTTCATTCGAATGAGCACCATTCACCATGGTGAAGGCTGCTCATTGTTGAATCTTTCTTTCATTATAGCTAAAGCTGAAAGGAAATTCAACTTGAAATACTTCTATACTGTCTGTTGCCTGTGACTATATAGAAATGCTTGTGGCTATTTCTCCCCTGACAACAACTCTCCTTTGTTTTACCATTGCTGATATAGCACTGAGGTGATTGGATTAGTATCTTAGCCTACCAGATTCTGGTTTCATGAACTGTAACTCAATTCTGGAACATGGAATCTTTTGACGCACACATAGTTTTATAGAGTTACATGAATCAAGTCAAATAGAGCCTGTGATTACAATGTAGAATGGTAGAAAGGGGTTAGACAATGTTTGTAGTAGTGTACACAATTCAGGTCTGTATATCATGAAAAGTTACAGTTTCTTGATCTTTGGACTTGGTAGGCATACACTTTGAATAAAAATTGGAGACTCTTAACCTTTTCAGTTTTTAATCAACAGCAAAGAGGAGATGTTTTAAATAATTACCTTTTGACGTTTGCATTTCAAACAAAATTCATCAAGGGGAATTCACAAGACTCTAGTGGAAATGGAAATTGGGTAAAGAGCATATTTGTGCTGATAGACATTTCCTCTTTTTCTCAATGAACACAAGGAAATATTGATTCATGAATTAAAGTGTCGAGCCATGTTGTGGAAGGCCCATAAGGATTTTATTAAAGGTTTAGCTTTATGCTGAGATCAACTCGCTTAGTATGTAGGAGAATTGAAGGAGCCAATGTGCTGAATTTCATGTGCTTATCAAAGAATTTTCTTACATTTAGTAGCTGAGGTGCAGAAAAATCAGTCAAAATGCCTATCACCAGCCATGTAGTATTGCTATAGATTGATTTGATGCAGTTTTGCAGATTGGTGAAACCAGATGCTTGTTTTCCAAAACTGCACAGTAGCTGTCAATTTTACCGTCTGGTTACAGTACTCCTGTGTGACAGGTCGCGGTAACTCGAATACTGCCCTCTTTGAGCACATTGTAAACGTTGCTATTGTCCTAAGCGATGGTCATGTCAGCCTTAAAACCTTATTGATAGTGTATTTGTTTTCCCTCATCACAATAACACGACTCTGTATGTGACCAGTTGTATGGATGTTGCCTGGATTTCTGTTTGCCTGTCTCTGCCGTCTCCCCATTCCAGTGCTCAGTTTCAATCTAGAAATCGGGTTAAGAGACATACGTCAGGGCAGTTCTTCCCTGGATTAAACTGGACTTGTATGGAGCTGGAACTTTGCACATTGCCTGTGTGTTTGCTGGAATTTAGATTGCCTGAGACAGGCTTATTTTTTTATATCTGGATAGGTTTGCAATTAAATAAGGGTAACATACAGTAGCAATAGCAGCCTGAAATATAGGGACAGTGATGTTCAAGCTAGTGATGACAGCACATGCCAAAAAGTGAAAACGTTGTACACATTGCTTGTCATGTGCAAGGAATTGTAATATTTCTTAAGTCAAATTTATTTCACAACACATCTAATTCTTGTGGTAGATACATTTTTAGAAAAACGCTAAGATAAATAATAAAGTAATAGAAATAACTCAACATTATCATTGATCATAGTTTTTGATCTACTACCCAAATTATTTTAAAATATCAAATACAGCAGTGTGGGAAAGGTCAAGATCGCACTCTGTTTTTAAAATCATGTTGTTACGATAATTCCAAATGAATACATATGTAGATAAATGTATTAACACAATTACACAGTTTACTTGTACTAACAGTTATATCATGGTTAAGCGGCTGCCGACACAAACTGCTTATTATCCAGCTAATTGTTGTGTTCCAAGCTGTGTTGTAGAAGCCAATTACTTTGGCAATTTGCAAGGCTAAAGGATGATGGAAAATGATTACATTAAAAACAAAAAGGAAAACATTTCAGGAAAAACGTGGCAGAAGCATTCAGTATACAGTAGCTACAAGTACAGCAAGCCACAATGTTCAGAGGGAGTGCACAACTGGGATTCCAGGCAAAAGTAGAGACAGAAGCCACAGCCTGAATGCAGATTTGCATACAATATTCACAGAGGACCCCAGTAAATTCTTTGACAACATCCTGCATCAGCAGGGAGCAAAGTTCATGTGGAGATTAAAAGGAGGAGAATAACGCAGGGTTTTTCTATCCTGGTACGTCCATCCTTTCAGGGACAAGGTCTTTTTTTATGGATGCCGCTGAAAGAAGACAAGCTTGCTTTTCTCTTCCTCTGTGTGCCTCCTGTGGCTTCGTGTCAGTGTGAGGGTTAAAAAAAAATCATCTTGGGTTAAAATGAAGCCCAGGCCGCTCCGCATACCACAACCAAAAGGCTCTGCAAGTGTCTGTACCAGTTGACTGTGATACTAAGAAATCCTTTCTTATTTTCATTTGAATTTACAGATTTACAGTGGTATAATTACACTTTTTCATTAACTGTACAATTTTGAACCCTGGTTTGTAAACCTTCACACATTTGAATGAAACCTGAAAGTAGCAAAGATACCAAGACAATGTGCCTAAGTGAATTGATGCCTAATGGTCCTAGCCTTATCAGACATGGCTGTACATTTTAGCACGACAACAATCTGAAACAATCTGAAACAGAGCCAAGTCAAGAAAGAATTTCCAAAGAGAAATAGGATCAAAGTAAAGGATTGTCCATTTGGATTCATCTGACCTGAAACCAACTGAAGTATTATTGGTAGGCTTGAAAGAAGCCATGACTGATAAAAAGCAACCCCATTTCAATGCAGTCAAAGTAGCTTATATCAGAAAGGGGGGAAATTTCACAGGACATGCTGACAACTTATCAAAAGGAAGAAGTAGAGGTTAATTCCACACTGAAAAGTAAGAAGAAAAAAAAGAAAAAAACATTACGTTTTGGTTGTAGAGCTTTCTTCAACTGAAGCAAGAGCCTTCTTGGTTCTATATTGAAAATGTTTTTTCTTTCTTTTCAGTGTGGAATTATAATCTGCTTCTCCATACAGTATGGAGTCACTGACACAACTCCCTGCTCTAAAAGGCTCAAAGACAGCAACAAACATATGTAATACTAACTCAGAATCTTGGTATTTTATGATAACTTAGAGCATGTGAACATACAGTATATGTCCATGCTTGATTTGATCTTGTTTGTAAACAATTTAAATGTGTTATATGTGTTTAAAAATATTATTTTTTATTATTTGCACTCAAAATGCCCTTTGGACCTTCAGATCCAAAAGACCTTAAGACCTTCAGTATTTTATGTACCTAAATGTACCAGGGGCACGGGATACTCTTGCCCCTGACAGTATAAGCGACAATACCAGTTTAAGAGCCACATTCCACATGATCTTCTCTGAACTACAAAACGTCATTTTCGCAGTCGCAAAATACTGAAGATCTATATGTTTAAAATACTTTTATCTTATTCTAGACATTCTCATTCAAAATGAGATCACAAAATGCAAGCACATATTTCAATTTGGTATGTTTATCATTATTATGTACTACCTCAGTACGTTCCATAACCTGCTCATTTTCTTTAATGTGGAAGCATTTACCCATGAATTTTCACTCCTCATTGTCACTTGTGCATATTAGAATTAAATCTGAATATAGACAATCTTAAGATAGATACTATTATGCTACATTATACATGTTTTATGCTCTACTATGTAGTATAATGTCTTAGTGGCACAATTAGTGTATCTGAAGTGTATGAGATTTTTTGTCTGCTTAGGCAAGTGTGATTGTTTTCAAATCTATTTCTCCTTGTAGTCCTTAAATACATAGGGTTAGAGACTCGGTATACCACTGCTGGCTGATCTTTTATTAAAAAAATAAAATCTGCCTGCTTGTTTGGTAGAAACATGTAAAGTATTCAATGTAAAGTGTGTTATAAGGTTTTTTTTTAATTTGTGCCATGTACAGCATTTACTGTATGTGTGCTGAATGAATGAAAATGCAATAGTATCAAGTAAATAAAAGAATGAATTAATTGATTACATGCTGTAGAAAAGTCAGTTTAACTAAGTTTGAAAAAGATGGCAAAAAAGCATTCTTTTGCACTCAAGCAGTAAACTAGCTGTAGAGCTGCACAGGGAGAGATTTCTTCAGAATTATCTCCCACCTCACATTTGCTCTTAGGCAAGCAGTTTAAAAGCCAAGCGATTGAGCCAGTGATCCAATTTGAAATGCAGAAATGATTAGAGCAGCTTGCCTCATTTCATATCGAAACTCTCTGATTTATGACAGGGCAGCAGCCAAGATCTATCTCCAAAGGGAATTAGTGTGCAATTTTTGCATATTTCTGTTATTTAGCCTCCCAATAGCAGATGCTAGCTAGAAAAAAAAGACTGCATGGAGGTGTTTTTTTTTTTTCACATGAGCAGATGAAACGAGTGCCATCCAAAAAATCAGGAATAAAATAAAATGAAACAAAATAGTTAGTCCCATTGTGCAATTCTTTGGTTTCCTGGTATTCAGATGTAGGTGTTGGTGAAATGGTTTGAGGTATCATTGTCAGGAGCTGATGTTAAAAAAAAAACAATGTGACTTTACAATTTTATTCTACAACTTTTTGCAGCTACCTTACATTTGTTTTTGCATACACATGTGAAATGTATGCTTTTACATTCGTTTATGATAAATAACTTACTCTCCAGCACTGCTAAAATCCACTGAAGGCTTTTCTACGTCCATACTTGGGGGTAGGAAATGGAAGAAGTGATAACAAAGTAGGAAAGAATCATCCTTAATGAAATTTCCAGTTGACCACTTGCAGTTAGTTTCTGAGTGGTGTAGAGCTAATTGCAACTGACTTTTTTTCACTGTATGAATCACCTTTTGTTGTTAACTGTATCACAGAAAGGAATGAAAAATTTGTCACTCATGCACTTGACTCTTAGGATAACCATGGAATAACATTCTCGCTCGGCTAAACCATCCCACAGCTTCTAGTGTGGAATTTTAATATGTAGCTGGGAAGGGGTGGCTTCTCCTTTCGAATGAGCTCTCTGGGACTTACAGTACTGAAGAAACTAAGTTTTTAAATGTATTCTGTTTGAAAACAAGCTGTTACTGAACCCAGTGATCCAGTTCTGTGTGTGACTGCAGAAGCAAACTGTTCGATCCATATTTCATTAGAAGGAAAATATCAGAAAGGAATAAAGCTGGTAGAGGAATCACTTAGAGGAGCATTACTGTACATGTACTGCATTTTTTACTAAAAGTTAAGGAATGCTCTCATCTGTAAAACTGAAATAATAAGATGAATAACTGTTAGATCTGGGAGTCCAACAACTTGAGTGTTTATTTCAGGGTCATAGGGATTTGTCTTTGCTCAGTAACAATAAATCAGATTGTAATCAAAACTGCAGAGCTGTTTCTCTACCAAAACTATAACATGCTGTTTTGCTCATTAAACTTGTGTCTAAAGTATTAAGGCAGCTACTGTTTTTATTTTCATAATACCTCCACATCAAAAATGATTCTTAGTTTTATTTTCCAGATTTTGTTGCCTGTAGGATGTGCTTGTTTAGTTAATAATTTTATTAATTTGTTAATAATATATCTCGGATGTTTAAATGAACAGGTCTTTAATGTTTATTAATGATGGTGAAAACTTGCAAGGATTTAAAATTTTGATGCTAGCAGGAAGTCTTCTGTAAAATGCCATAGTTATTATTTTTACATTTTATTTTATTTTGTTCTTGAACTTGAAGGTTTGCATTAGTAACTTTGAGATTCTGTATGTCCTGTGGAATTTTTATATTCTCAAGCTAACATTTTAAGTGACTAAAGCTAGTAATAACAGAAAATCTGTCTATGTAACACTTGAAATGAACTAAATCAAATCGTTAGCTTTAATGGCACATGAGAAACTTGAGTTTAAGCTATATCTTATACTGTGTCTGTAATATTGTCACGTATCTGACAATTAAGCTCATAACTCTTTAAAACAAGGTACAAGGTTTCTTTTCTTTTGTTTTTTTTTCTCAAACTGATACAGTATACTGCAAGGAAGGTTTAGAAAAAAATAATCGCTCTACATCTTGAGAGCTTGATGGTGGAATGTCACGACCAGAAAGGGTTAAGAGTGTCCAGGTCTTTGAATTGGTCAGTGTGATATCATTAGCTTGTTGTTTACACAGAAACCAGAGGTTAGGAAGCTGAGTGTCACAAGCCACTTTCTTCTCTACCTCCTTCAGCTGATCAGAGGATCAGAGTATCAAGGAAGGATTAGTACTGACTTGGGATTTGTGTGATTGGTTAATTTATTGCGGTGATGGCAGGGCTTTCATCTATGGCAACATTTAATCAGCCCAGCCACAGAGGCTATTACAGGTTAGCTCTTTTCTTGAGTCAGTCCGGCTGTGCCATCAGCTCTATCACAATTCCCCTGAAATTTCCAAATTATCTGGAACAGGCTTTAGCTTCTCAGTAATAAAAATTAGAACAGATTCCTGATAGAAGCTTTCGCTCGCACAGGGCCAATTATAAATAGTACAGCCGTGCCTTTAAAAAAAAAAAATCCTCCAACTCTCAAAGATGTGCAGAACTTATCATCGACTTGCTCTGCTCTGATCCAAATCCGTGTGGCTGAAAATTTATATTAGATTTTATCGCAGAGGCCTAAGTCTAGAAAAATCAATGAAGGTTATCTTTTATGTTGCAGCAACTTGTGGAAATATTGATTTTCATTTTATAGTGAATTTGGAGCATCAGTTTGTAATCACTTCCTCGCTGACTACACCGTTTTGCCCACTGTATCTTTTACACGTTTAACAGTAACAGCCCCTAGAAAAAAAGGCAGGGGGAATATAGAGAGCAGGGATGTGAAGTGAGAACACAGCGAAGGGCATATCAAATGGGCTGAAGTTGCATTAGTAAGCAATGAGGATTCAGTCATTTGAGGCTAGCGCTTTATGTGCGAGTATATTTAAATTCCCAGCACACAAATACCAATTTTTTAAATTCTTCTATAATTTAAAAAAAAAATGTGTCATGCTGTTGGATCCAGTGTCTGGACACCTTCATCATCCTTTCATGACAATGCATTTTATCGTTATTATGTAAATAAAATCAGAAAATATATATTTCATACAACACAGAACTAGGCCAAATGGCTTTCTTTTTGTCTGTTACCCGTTTGGTATCATGGATGGCAAAGGTAATCTGTCCATACAGTATAAACTTAGAAGATGAAGTAAAATGATTAGAACTAGCAGTTTAATTCAGTTCAATTCAAGCTTTATTGTCCTATTTATTGTTTTATAGATACAAGCCCAACATAACAACACAATGACAGACAAAATTCCACCAACAAAGAAGTCAGTGAAAGTCAGGTTTACGCCTGAACACTGAATTCTGTTTCAACCGATGTTTTCTTGTGAGTGTTGGGTAACTTAATTGGTTTTGTTTCTTTGCTGGAGAGTCAAATCTGGTTCTTTTGATACCAGGTCAGAAGAACACCTGCTTGCCTAGCTGTAGTTAGGAGAAGTGACAGTACATATTGCTCTTCTGTCTGAGAGTTTGCTGTTGTACATTCTTCATTTGCCTAAGCAAATTGTCATTGCGGGTTTAATCAGCTCAGGGAGATTCAATCCCGGCCTAAAATCTTAGGCACTCACTGTTAACATGATGTGTTTCCCGAGCCAGTATACGCGACATAGCCCAAAATGCTCAGAAGATGGGGAAATCGAGAGGAATTAAGTGCACCTCTTAACCATCTGGGGTCAGGAGTCCTATTACCGGATGCAGCTAGAATTGATTGCTAGGAGGGCATATCCATATTCTTCACTTCATTTGGAAGGCAACAAGTAGGAACTGACACAGCTGGTTGGCCTCTGTGCAACAGAACAAATCTGGAAAGTTTCAAGTTAGGCAAAGACAAACTTGAAGTTAAATAAATGTAGGACTGGAAGATGTTCTTCTAGTGGTATGGCTTGTTGCCTTTAATAATAGAAACAACATTATATTCCATTTTTCAGGGAATATATATTAGCGTATTTCATGTCAATTCAGTTTTTAAAAATTTTTTAAATCTGTGCCAAAGTTCAGGTTTGTTTTTATACATTTCTTAACCTCTTAGGAATTCATTATAGGATGCCTGGTAAATGCTGAATCTATTTTATGTATTTTATGTTTGCCATTACTTTTAAGTCCAGATATTATATTGGTGTAATCATTTCACTGAAAAAAAATGTTCTTGTTCTTTTTTGTGTCACATTATACTGTAGTAGATTAACATTCTTAATGAACATACAGCATGTGAAGTGAATCAACTGTAATCTGAAAAAAAACATACTGTATCAGTATATTTTACTTTAATTTTATTATTTGTTTGAGTAGAATAAGGTTTGAATGTGTAAAGGATTGAATGATTAGAAATAATATATGGGTGATATTACTGTATAAGCATAAAATTGTTTACATCTTCAGTACTTTAAAAGTGCCAGTGATCTAGCATCTAATATATTTTAATAACACAGTGGGTTACAAAAAAGAGTGAACACAAAATCCAGCTTTGTGATGCTGAGGTAGAGGCTGCTTGGCAGAAGACTGCATCACCTGTTAGAATGGCAGCCATCATTCATAATACCACATATAACCTCAGGGTTCCATTGTCTGCTTTGGAAGGAAAGAATAAGGTTTAAAATTCCAAAAAATCAAAGAAGGAAAACAACACATAGACATACTGTACTACATCCTTTCCCCGGATTGTTCTAAGGCTGCCAGACATTAGACAGAAGAATCCCACCACGACTGCAGAAAGTATAGCAATGTTTTAATTTCAGTGTAAAATACTGAAACCATTTAAAAAAAACTAATTCTAAGAATCATCAGTGGTTGTACAACAGTGCTGAGCCCACAGTAGAAACATCACACAGTATGCACTGGTTCCTCTTACAGAATAGTTTGTTTTTATAAGATTTCTTTCTTTCATTGTATACCAAGAGAAATGTATTTTCTGCTCCTTCTGTGGCCATTATAACACTACTATTAATCACTAAAGAGCACAGAAATTTCTGCTAAAAATATTATCTGAGTATATATTTAATATGATATATTTAATGCAAACATCTTGAAAATAATATTTTCACTTTAAGTTAATCATTTATATGTGATGTACAGTACCTGTAGCGTTATTATGACTTACCAAAATGTAATAGTTTAAACATTCTGAAGTGTTTGATAAAGATAGAGCATGCTGTAAGATATAGTAAAGGATTTCACACTTATCAGTGTTAATCAAAGTAGATCCTAAATGAGAACAACAGCCTGTTATGTTGCTTTAACACTAACCCCACACCAGGTTCTAACATGACAGAAGATTATTATAAATACAAAAAAAACTGAAAAACTTTTGTGCCTATACAAAAAACAGAATTGCTTTGTTCTACTGTTTGTGACCATTGGAAATGAAAGAAATGGGCCAAATTAAAGAAACATTTGTGATATGTCTGCAGCTTTAAAGAGCAGTTTTATTAGTTCTCATACCTCCATTCAGCATTTGTGACAATTAAATACAAGCCTATCGTATTGCTTCATGTATATCAGCAAACTAAGAGGGAAGGGTATTACTAGCTGATAAATGCCTGTCATCAGGGGTGTAGCAAAGGGTTAAACAGATTTTCATTTTAGATAGTTGTCGTGGCAACAATCAGAAAGCACTAAGAGTGTCCTTTTCTCATTTGACAGGATTTTAAGATTTACAGCTTAGGTTAGATGTAAGAGTTTATTGTATGCCTAATTTGAGATGTGAAATAGGAGCTGAATTAAATTATGAAGGGCTTTTCTGTTTTGCACTGCTAATGCGGGATAGGGGACCTGTTCGTTTCTAAAAAAAACGCACATCTCTTAGTTCAACAAACAAAAAGGCACCCCCTACTTTCAAACAAAAATCGAAAGTGTATTATTTAGTAGTCATGATATTCAGTGCTGCTTATTTTTTTCTGAAGATTGAAGGAATTGAAGTAAATTATGAAGTTTTGAAGGAATTTTTCAGTCTTGAGCCAGCTCCAAAGTAATCTCACTAAAAAATTGACCAAAGTTATGCAAAATGCCAACCCGCTTCTGCTGCGATCAATTTTCTTCAGGCATAATGACACAAAGTTGTGATAAATTATGCAGTCTTTACTAACGAACAGTAGTTCCCAATTGGCTGGCAAAAATAATGTGCTTTGAAAAATACTAATTCACTATTGTAAATGTTTATGATCTACCCTTATGAAAATAACCTTAAAATATTAATTTTATTTTCTCCTAAATGAACTGTACTGTAACATTTCTATTGAAATGAATAGGTCATTTATAGGTTATGTTCACAAGGAAATATGCATAGACTTGATGTAAATAGGTTTGAAAGAATTATTTTTCGGGAACTAAACCATACGCAACACATCCAAATCAAGGCTAAGGATGGTGCTTTTGTGTTGCCCTTTGACTTACAGTATAAAAGGCAACGACATGAAAACATGTAAAGATTACAAAATTGAGGAGGCCTTTGGCCTTTTGCATTACATGCATGAGATCTGCAATGCTGTTCGACATATTTGCTGCTCATTCCAGGAGTCCCAGGTGTGGGATTTAATTGAGCACTTTCACAGGTATCAGTCACAGACAGGGCATTCTTATTGACGTTCATGTCCAGTGATTGGCCAGGACATTGACGTACTGTGATACTCTGACTCTCTTCATGTTACACAGGAGATGCAGGCTAGAGCACCACCATTCTCTGCTGGATGAACACTACCACTGAGTTCTTCTTAAGGCTTCCCCCATTTGAATATTTTTATGTAAGATGTTGTTAAACCCAGAGCAGAATTAACTTATGGGCATTTTGCATCAGGTCCCATCTTGATATCAAACAAAAGGAGAAATATTTTCAATATTGTGCGATTAAAAAAAATATGAGGTTATTTCTATATTTTTTAGCTTAAAAATAATAAAGTTGTTGTTTTTGATGGAGTACATTGTTATTGAAATGCCAGAGGTCTGCATATGATTTGATTATGTGATGTATGCACATTTCTGCTTTATGAAGTCTTGAAGGTTTTTTGCTCTGGGAAGTCTCTTGAGAGCAGAGAGGAGATGTACTGTATGCAGCATTAGGGAGATGGATTGTGTGTAGTGGTCTCCAATTTTAAATGGAAAAAGAAATGAAATGGTGAAATTGTACTCAAACCCATTTTCTCATGGCTAAACTATATCTGGAACACCCTAATGAAGAAAGCCCCTCAGGTTAAAAGGTAATGGTCTAGACATGCTGACAATGTGCCCTAGAGTAATATAGTACTGTAAGCGTTACAGAAATAGTCTGTCATTCTCTGGAATGCAGCACACAGAGATGCTCTCAGACTTGAATAGCTTTTTGTAAAAAGAATGTTGCTGAAATTATAGAATGAAATATATATTTGAAAAACAAAAATAGAATTTGTTCATATACCGCATATAACGTTAACCGGCAGTACTATCTCAAGTTCCTTCTCACCACCTCTTATGCTGTGAGTGTATTTGTACAGAGCTGTAGTAGATCTCCCTGTTTTCATTTTTTTTTCAGAAAAATAACATAAAGCGCCAAATGTGACCCAGACTGAAAAGAAAAACGACGTTACACATTCAGAATAATTTGCTACTGTATTATAAAATGTAACCTCGATCGCACTTTGAAATGGATACTGATTCTTTAAATTCTTTCCTGCCTGTTTCAGGAAATAGTGAGATCCTGCTGATATTGAAGTACAATGTGCCTAAAGTTCACTTCTAAACACTTGCCTTCTTCACTCTGAAAGTCATCTGCATTCTCTTTACAATTCGGAGCCACCAGAGATCTCCCTAATCTGGGAGATCTGATCCGGTATCATTGGGAAAAATCCATGATAATAATTCTGCTATTCAGATTGGAGACAGGCCTGTGCACCAGAACCCCCCCCCCCCCCCCCCGTCACTATTACTATCTCCCCTCACTCCTCACCCCCCTCTCGAATCCTCTCAGCCAGGAAAGAGGGAATAAAGGCCTTAGCTTATAAAATTGCCTGTTTATGTCTTTCAAAGAAGAAGAAGAGCAGAACTTGTGGTTATTAAAGTTTCTTTAATCACCAAAATAAGCAAATGATTAGTGTTTGTTATCTTTGCTCGTGCAGAAGACGAAGTGCTCAGTCCCGGTGGTGTTGAATGCTGGCCCCAGGTGGCTTCTGGATGTGACTTGGCAGGGAGCAGAAGACAACAAAAACAACTGTGTTGTGTACAGCAAAGGTAAGCGCGAGCATTCGTTATCTTGCTTTTGCTGCAATTAAAGAGACAGGACCCTCTTCGAATTCTTGCTCCGTGCATTTAAATGTTTAAAAATGTTATGTATTGGTCCGCCTTCGAGGTCCAGTGTGCAGTGTGCACCTTTGCACTTTTTCATATTGCAGTTTTTTTAAATATCATTGTAGATTAAGCCGTCTTTGTTGGTGTGTTTTGCCATGTCTGTTTAAAACAGATGCCAGATTTCCGATGCCTGTATTGTAAGTATCTCTATGTTGTTTCCTCCACCAACCCAGAAGGTTCACAGGAATGCACAGGCTGTCACAAACGTGTGCTGATTTTGTTTATTTGTACTCAGTCCTTCAAATACACAGTGAATGAAATACGATTTACCAATTACCAAACTTTAGCTGCCATGAGAAATGTCTGAGTCTCGTTAAAGAAGTTAGAAAAAGGTTTAAACATCTAACACTCACACACAAAAAATTTTAATTAGTGGCTCAATCTTAAGATTTCCTTTTTGAAAACTGTTACTGTATTTCTCCTTTACTTATTCGGTTTCCTACTTGTCAGCCTATTTTTGGTTAATCGCTTACAAATAATTATTTTTGTATATTATTGTGTTCATTATTGTAATAATGAACACAATAATATACTGAAATATAATATTTCAGATCATGAACTGGCTGAGATCTTATTGCTTTTTGTTTTTGTATGACACCATGTTGTAGGCCTACTATTGTATACAGTCAAGTGTGAAATAGAATTTATACTTATATACTTATACTTATAGAATTTATACTAGATCTAGTAATGAATTTCTATGCAAAAAACTATTTTGCCTATTTCTTTTTCCATAAAGCTGGGGTAACATTCAGTGACATTACCCCTCGTATGATAATAATAAAGTATGGGTCATGATCAGTGACAAATACCTCTATATTTTTTTTATAAATCATTAATAATATGTATGATTTAGTGTATTAATGTATAATAACAATGAGCAAATAGGCCTTACAGTAGTATAATATAAATATATTAATTTTATATACCTTAAAGTATAACAGCAGTATAATAGTCAGAGACAATCTTTTATGATCTTGTTCACCTACTATTTTTTGGTTTTGTTATTTTCAGTCATTTAATTTTATTGTGTTTGTGCGCTTTATGTATTGCGGAACATTTTGAGGTAAATATTTTATACTGTATTACTTTTAAAAACAACATTTATTATGACAGATATGAAATATAGTAAGAAAACTGGCCTGCTTTGCATTGCTTTTGTTTTACTGCGAGGTTTAATGCAGAACCTTTTGTAGAAAGTGGATTTACTATAAATGTAATGTCTTGAGCCTCTTTCATTGCTGGATGTTTGTGCAATGTTCTGTTCTTCTCCTCTTCTCCATGGAGATTTTACATCTCTCAGATCCGATGGCTGTTGACACAATTAGCAATCAGTAGAGTGTTTCATATTGAAGAACTGTAGCCCTTCAAATCAATACAATACTTCCTTAGATGTCACTTAACATGTTTGAAATTATGTGTCTGTGTATATATATTATACTGTATATTATTATTAAGAAGCTACGCGGAAAACCAAATAAGAAATACCCTTTTGAGACGGATATGCCTTTAGGTAGGATTTAATGCAGTAACAGATTCAGATAATCTAATAGAGTGTGGCAGGGCATTCCAGACACTTGGGGAAGAAATAGCTCTGGCCTTTTATGTTCAAAGCTTGGTTGAGTAAATCTTCGTTGACAAAATTCCAGAACTAAAAATGTATATTTTGTGCACCCTAACCAAGGCTCACAGTTCTCAAAGTTGTTTTAATGGAGAGAATTTTCAACATATCCCATTGTTTGAGGGTGCTGTGATATTTGCAGTGATCAATTTGTTTTCGAGAGTTTATGTGTCAGTCTAAAGTAGCAAAAAGCATAAATAGGGTTGTGAAACAACAAACAATGGGTGAAGAGGGAAAGTAAAGGAACATACATTTTTTCAGCACAGATGCTATTGGTGGTTTTTTATTAGAAATCTGAATTATGAGCATATTATAATGGCAACACTTGATGTTTTTGGCTTGACTTAAATTTTGCTTAGTTGAAGCTTACTTCACCAGCTCACCATAAAAACGTGCACCAGCCATCTGCTGTAATATAGCCTCACATATGCTGCTCAAAAACAACAAAGAAGTTGTATCAAAATTTAAAAACCTTGTTTATTAAATAAGAAAAACCTGTCGAGGAGCCAGTACATAAACAGAAATGGAAAATAAATGAGCACAGTCAATTAAATTACTATGGAATTATTGTCTGTTGGAAATTGTGTTGCTAGTGGGCAAATTGAACTTTGGAGTTATCCACCCAGGTATCTTCTACTGACTGCACTCTGTACCTTCTCAGCAGGGTTTAGTTAGACACAGTGAGGCAAATCAGCCCCAGCTACAGAGCTTCTTCTTCTGTCTCCACCCTGATGGTGAATAAGTCTCTCATATGTGAATTTGCCAATACATAGCAAAGAACTCTGCCATAATGAGATACACCTCTTCATTTAGGGTCCAAATGTACAAAATGTGGAACTTGATTTTGAATAACTTGGGTTATCACTCTAAGAAGGATAACCTTGCTAAGATTTATTTTGTATTGCCACATTGGTAACTAACTAATGGCTGAACATTGTGCCTTGACAAAACATTAATTTAAAATTGCTTTTCTCTCGTTAAAGATCTTTTTTTTATTTCCCCTCTTTCATTTTAGGGCAGGCGCGGTCTCTGTAACAATCGTAACATGCTTGTTTCTGCTTAACATGGTCAAAGACTGCTAAACAGGGTTTATCATCTCATCATGTCGAAGATGATTTAAAGAGACATAAGTTGTTTTACTGCTTACTTTTTTTCTGACTAGATTTACAGCTGAAATGGAGTTTCTTCTCCTCAAAGTGAATCTGTGGCAGAACTGGGATTTGCTTCCCGGATTTTCACACTCCCAATTCTCATCTACTAATCACTAGACTGCACTGGGGAGTTATCCTCTTAACCGGCTACTTAACTTTGTGCTCTTTATCGTGAAATCATTAAAGTTTTGATAAGCTGTTAAAGAAGATTATGCAGTTCTTTAAAATTCTAATCTTTTCGTATTTCAAAAATATATGAAACAAAAAGAGTAATAATGAGATTTCTACCCTGTTTTCTGAAGGATTTAGGATTTTTCATTTTCAGTAGTGTTTGTAGTGTACCTTATCCTTGTGTCATTTGAAGTTATTTCTGTTGGCAGCCTAAATGTGTACTGTATAGGCCTTTGTCTCTTCAAGCTATAATATGACCACCAATAGTCCACCATTTAATTAATTATTTCTTAAATGTGTGTTTGCTCAGCTCTGTACATTCATATAAGATGAAAACAAAATGGATTTTAGTTCTGGATTTGCAAAATTAATTTTCGTATTTCTAAAGGCTTGAGATTAAGTTTTGTATTACAGTATAACCTGCAACAGTACAAAAAAAAACTGACCTATTTTTTCCACAAAACACGGTTTTTAGACGATAATCAGAAGTCTTATGTACAAATGCTTCTATGACTTTTGTAGTTTAAAAGATGCTTGGCTGTGATTCTTTCAGCAACAGTAAGCAAGAGTTAGGAAAAGGTATCACTAATATTTATTGCACACTATTTGATATTTAGTGTCTGTTTTCCTCAAACGTCAGTCATGTTATTCAAAACTGTGGCAAATCTCTATTTACATGCAGTTAAACAGTTTTTAACTGAAATTAAATGTTGCTGGCTGAGATCCTAATCAACCTGACATTCATGGGCTCTGTGTTTCAAAATTGAAGTAATGTTACTTTTTGGACTGATGCCAGTGTTGAACCCAGTGAGCCCTTGATTAGTAATGAAGATAGGCATATTTTCTTATCTGGCTTTAAAATTAGATGTGTCCTAGATGTGAGTATAATAACTGTCCGTAGACCCTTAAAAGGAAAACTCTTTTTGTCGTAAAGAAGTGAAGAAGTGATCATCTGAAGTGACATTTTTTAATTTTGACTCTTTTTGATGAGACCTTTATTTAAGATGTTTTTGTAGTTAGGTTTTTATGAAATCTTATCAAAGAGAAGTGGGTTTTACACAACTCTTTTCTGCTATTTTGAATTCTTAAACACCACACCATTTGTGTGTGTGGGACTTTTTTTTTACAACTGTTTTCATCACCAGGCTTGAATATCTAAACGTCCTGCAGAGTATGTTATTTTGTAACATTTAATGTTATTTAAGTAAAGGCTGAGTGGAAGTGTGATAACAAAAACATTCTGGCATAATGTATTCTGCAATACATCCACTCAGCTGCAAGTTCATGGTTTAAATACTGTACTGTACATCACAGTGAACGTGAACAGCTTAAACAGGCACAAACTGTATTACCACATCCATTTCTACTTGTCCTTGAACATCTTATATGCATCGTCTGTCAAAAGAAGAGGGTAGACTAGATATGTCTGAAACTGATGATCAGTGCAAAGCTAGCAAAATCCCATACGCAATTACTTGATGTTTAAATGTGATGGATCTTACAGTATCCGTCAGCTTATCCATTTGATGTGGTATCATGTTGGTAATGTGTGGTCAGTAATTTCTTTTTACTTGTTTTTGATTATGCTGGAGATAACATTTGTCCTTCTGAGTGCAGGATGTAAAAAAGCAATAAAATTAAGTTGTACTCTCTGGGCCATGAAACATATGGCATGATTCTGTTAATCAAGTGCAAAACATGTCTCACAAATGCAAATTTTACTAAGACAACAAAAGTAAAATTTTGTTTTACTTTTTAATAATAGCTTGTAATAAAAGCTACTGTATACTGTATAGAGTACAAAAATTCACCTTTGTTGTATAAGTTACTGGGCTTTCAGTAGCAGGACTTCATGTTGTGTACAGGAAGCAAATACTAAAGTCAAGGTGCACAAAATGCAGTTAGAAGTTTTATTTGTTAGCATTATGCAGTTTTATTGTTAGCATCTTTACTATGTGACCTACTATAAAAGCCTTCTGAAAATGTAGGGCTTTCACTAAAAGAGAGACAAGAAGAGAGCTTTTCTCATTGATTTGAAAAACTATACTTCAATGTGCTTTCACTGTGTATGAAAACATTGTCCATTTTCGATGATTGCCTGTGCTTGCTTACACTTTGCTATAATAAAAGCTATTTACAATAAAACACATACGTGGATTTCCTTACATTTTCATCCATGTGAAGTTAGCTTAGGGTAAGCCATCTTTTAAAAGTCTGAAAGTTTGTCTGATATTAATGAGCCGTGCAGTACTAGGAGAAACATCAAAATAGTAGCGTTTCAATATATATTGAAGTGGAAGTATTTCAAACCACAAGGTTTGGAAGGACTCAAACCCAGATTTCCAGATTTCACAAATTTCTGTATTATTTAGAAATGTGTACTATGATGTATATTTGATGTATAACCAGGCGCTGGATGCAATGTGTTCAAAGAACATAAATCTAAAGCAAGTCAAATGATTGCATTTGTGTTCAGCACCCTTCAAAGACCAGTTACTGGAGAACAGATCTTGCAGACACTGACCCCAGTTGAAAGAGGTATTTCATTGCAAAATATTGAACCAATTTGACAAACACAGACACAGCCTGCGTTGTTTTTTGTCTTTTACCAAATTAAACCAAATAATACCATCTTCTGAAAGAAGAGAAAATAAGGTTAACTGTACATTTTCTTAAAGCAATTAGTATTTTTTTATCCCTTCTGGTCTGTTTGTTATGGTACCATGGTTGTAACTGACCCATTTCGAATGTTTTAAATCCTCAATGATGAATTCATTTAAACAAATGTTAAACTCTTATTCTTCCTGAAACTTTTTGTTTGTTTCACACAGTCATGTCTGTGGTACTGTGTACTGTGCCAAGGAGCTACAGGTACCTTCATGCCGAAGATGTTATTTATTTATAGGCTATTAACACAACACCCAATACTCACTCAAAACAGAGTTAACCTGTAATAGCTGGAATGGGATTGCTAATGTGGCACTCATACATACAAAAAGGTAACGAAACCAAATAAAGCAAATATTGATCAATACAAGTCTTATTTGTATACTATTACAATGTAAGGTCATACAAATCTCAGACCTAAACTAGTTGTCACTATAACTTAATAAAAGGTACTGTACTGTAGCTTAAAATTGTTAAGAGTTCTTTTGACAAAGAATTGCAGGAATATATAAGAACAGATCATATTATATTGTATATTTAGATTTTCAGAAGAGTTGTGATCAAGTTCCTCATTAGATAGAAATTCTTAAATTGTAGGTGGTGCGTCCTCAAGGAAATCTATGCGTTTGGACTGAAAACTGTAACATGGATAGAAATCAGTAGCGATAAGAGGTGAATGCTCAAAATAGGGTGATGTACTGTAGTTAATGATGTCCCAGTGGGTTTTGTAATAGCACAATGCCTCTTTTTAATTGAGATCAATGATCTAGATTCTGTTATATTTAAGATGGTACTTTGTGTTGTTTATATTATTCCTTTTTTTGGTATTTGAAAGATGTAATAACACAGCATTTGCAGATTTACCACATTAGATAATTAGCATTGTAGAAGATGCAAAAGAAATGTATTAAGATTAACTCTAGATATAATCTGAGACTGGCTGGTTAGATTTAATGTAGAAAAGTGCAGAGTTCCAACCATCTAGCAAAAATCTAAACTAGAATATAAAAAGTACTGTATAGAATTTAAATCAATTAAATGTTTTGTTCAATTCACTGGTGAGACTTTAATCTATATTATCTTCAATGGTGTTGCTCTCTTAAATGTATTATCCAACTTTTATTCTTTATTGTAATAATGGGAGTTAAGGGGAGATTGAAAAAATAATAGTAGGCCACAACAGCATTTGGTAGTTCTCATTGTTTCTTTGACGCCGTTACTGAAAAAGCTTACGGAAGGAGTTCCACCTCCTTTTCAATGTAATTCTTAAATTCTGTTTGTGTTAAATAATTTTGATGGATTTTGATAATGCTTATCACTGAGATTTTGTAGTTTAGAATGCTACTGTTTGACAGCACACTCCAGCTATAGCTCAAACCCTCACTTGTGTCCATTTCACAGCTTGGAACTGCTTTTTCCAAAGTTGCACAGAGTGGTTAACAGTAAATCTGTTTTTATTTCTGCTTGTTTCCCCATCACACCATTCAACAGTATCCAAACACTGGGTCAGTTTAGACTCTGTCCTGTAAGTGGAATCAAACATACTTATTCTGTTTTAGTACTACTGTACTGTACTGTATATGCTTAGCATATCTTTCACAATTTTACTTGACTGAAAAACTGAAGTAAATTCAATACATTACATTAAGCATACATTCAGCTTGAATTTTAAGGCTAATGAGAAAAATACCTGAGCAATAATTTCTTTACATTTTTTTAGTTGTGGCATATAGTAGCTAGTTCCTTTTTTTTGTAACAGCAGCCTTAGAACCAGTTCTGCAGTTCATACTTCAGCCAGCCATTACTAAAACTCTCAACTCCACTGCAGAAACTCATTATCAAAAAATCCACCTGGAACAACCACAATGTGGTTCTCCACACTTCAGGAGCTTCTTTTAACAACTGGAGTTTTAGAAATTGGCAGCGCAAATGTAGAGTAATTACCAAATACAGTTAATGTATGCGCGGGTCTTTTTTTCTCAAAGACTTTTCACCCCATTTCTGAAAACCATGACTGAAAATTACAAAAAC
Source organism: Atractosteus spatula (assembly GCF_055471065.1). Classification (NCBI taxonomy): domain Eukaryota; kingdom Metazoa; phylum Chordata; class Actinopteri; order Semionotiformes; family Lepisosteidae; genus Atractosteus; species Atractosteus spatula. The sequence goes on along the minus strand of NC_142717.1, from coordinate 36,902,472 downwards.
AGACAGAAATAAACATGCAAACTGATTTGCCCTTTCTTGGACTTGAATTATTTTTTTAGCTGTATAAGTTTTCTGTTTAAATTGTGATCTTTACTATGCAATTCAGCAATAACTATTGTGCTATCCACTACATGCATGTACCATAGACTGTAGTAATTGGAAGAGCTGTAGTGATGTGAAAATTAAACATAAATTCAACCTAAGAAAAATGTACCCTGTACTGTATTTCTTTAAGTAAAACTAAAGTATATAAGCTTTTACATTTTTATTCGGGGAATTTTGACAGTACGGTATTTGGAAACTTCCTGACTTTGAGTTAGACCAGTTCTTTCAACATTGCATCTTCTACTTTACTAATATTAATAAGGCATTGTGTTTATACTGTGTAACACCTTCCATTCCAGAGGATCTTAAAGCACTTTACACACAGAAGAAGAGTCTTTCCTATGCGGTAGAGAATCCACAGCTCCACAGCTGCCATTATTCACCTCTATCACCACTTACCGCAGATCAGGTGGAGGAGTGGGAACTGACTTAACCAACTGAATTAAGGGAGAAATGTACAGTAGGTAGGCCAGGATGTGCAAGCCCAGCTTTACCCAGTGACACTGAAATCTCAACTCTTATGTAGATCTGTAATGACCTGGTCCCTGGTCAAATTTCCTAGTGCGCTGAATTTGGAAATCATTTAGAAGAGTTACATATTTTTAAAGCCTGACACATTTATGCAACCATTTATATACAGTAGCTGGGTATTTTACTCGAGCAACTTGGGCAAAGTACCTTGATCAATGGTGCATCGGCAATGTCTCTTCTGGGGCAATAACCCACAACGTTCCAGTTGTTCTATAAGCTCAAAATGCTAACCACTGCTCCAAACTCCAGTACTATTCACTTCTTACAGCAGTTACCTGGAGTTCCTTAGAGGTCTCCCCTAGTGCAAAGCAGATCAAACCATGCTGACTTTCTGAGATCTGATTAAATACGTTTACAGAGTGTGAACACTGCCCTCATAAGGTGATAACATTGCTGTAACCAGTTTTAAGCCAAAATTAGCTATTGTCCCCATTTCAGATTTTTCCTGTCCTGGGATATGTACCTTCTCTGAAAAAAAATAAAAAAGAAAGAAGAGGTTCTTCAAAAAGTGAAAGAAAGTAAAATAAAATTGCCTGTATGACTGAATTTTGAGGATATTGCATTGAAAAAAAGCAACTAAGAATTTATGTTCATCACAACTTTGTAGTGTTTTGTGCTGTATATGAAGTTACTTAAATAACAATTTTCTAATATTCCATTCCTGCGTTCTGAAAATTTGCATAAACAATGACCAATGCAAAGCCAGTTTCCTTTCCCCATCCACATCTTCATGGAACTGATGGATTGTCACATTATATTATTTTTTGCTTAAGAAGTTGTTTTCCTCACATCATTTTCCCAGGTATTTCAATAATTCTCATATCAATCACAGTTTCTGCTGCATACATGAGTTATTCACTTGCACAGCAATAATATAACTCAGTGCTGCGGACCTAAGAATTGGAAATTTACTGCCCCTGTTTTGCTTACTGAAGAGTGTTGTTTGTTTTTGCTGAGGTATATGAAATAAAGCTCCTAAGTTCATGTGGCTTAGCAGGAGTCCTTCAGTTTGTGGCTACACTATGTTAAAATGCTGCATAAATTATACATAGTTATTTAAAAAGGGATTTTGATTTAAAAAATACAATACAATTTATATGTATCTTTATGGACAGCACAAAGCACATTATGGTTTCAAGGGATATTTTAAACAGTTAAGGAGATTTAATTGTTTAATTTAAACATTCCCTTTGAAAAGACTGCAGGAAATAGGAGGTACTAAGGTTATTATCTGTTATCTGGAACATAGAGACTGAATAATAACTAAACAACTGACACAATGTAAAATTTCATTATCAGTGTATTAAAACAAAATTGTACCCTAAAGGAGTCTCCACCACAGCTCTGAGCTGCAGTGTAATTATGTTTAATTAAAATACAACAGAGATCAACAGAATCGTTTTCATTAGGAAATTATTAATGATTCTGCTGCAACAATAATTGATTGCACTGTGCCACAGGATAACTCTATACGGTCAGACTGTCATGGCAAACTATCACACTCTGAACAGTTACTGCATCCTGTGGAAGCTCTGCAGGGTTCAGTGTGCACTGTAGGGTGGGAACAGAATGTAATGTCTTGTGCCACTTTCCTTTAAACTCAATAACCACATAGAAACCATGTATCTAGGATGCCCACTATACTCACAAATAATACCAAAGTTCTATTTATTATCCCAGTTATCTCCATAGGAGACTGGAGTAGAATATATATACTGTATATATTTTTCAAATTACACTGAAACTTTAAGCAATTAATCCAGCTGTCTGTACATAAATCATCGGCAGGGGAAAAACAGTATTCTGTTAAAAAATGTTTTTGTTTTTTCACCGATTAACCCACCCAGTAAGAGAAATTCAAAAGACATCTATCCTTTTGTCCCTAAGATTACAGTGTTCTTTTGTGTTTTTCCTATTTTGTTTATACCGTCAGAAAGAAACATGCATCCTTGTTTGGAAAGCGTGATTTCTAACCAGATGGCTACCTTTGAGCTAATCCCTTGGCTTTTTAAACATGATGTTAAAGAAGTAATCCAAAACCTGTATTTATATAATGTAGTATAAAATTGTGCTCATTCTAAAATTGTTATTGTAATTAGTAGGTGTGAAAAGCCACACTTATTATCTTATCATGTAAAGAATTGCAAATCAAGTGGGTTGACAATGTTCTTGATAAAAATCCATCATTTTCACAGTAAAATAACAAGGAGTGGGAGGTGGTGTGAATCACCAAAAGGGTTTTAGGGACAAAAGCTCGACATGTGAAAGTATTAAAAAAGGTACCACAGAATTTGTTTTATTGCATTTTTGCCAGTAGTTTATATTAGTGACTGATGTGGGCTGTGTGAAGCCAGTAATCCAGGTAAATGATTAACCCTTGGCTCTTTGTTTACTTATTCTACCTTAATGTCTTCAGATTTTAGTGATTTTAATGGATTCAAGTGCTGTCTAATTTGGTTTAAATTACCAGGTCTTCAATTCCCAGGTCAGTATCACTTACATTAATCTTAGACACTTCAACAGGACAGCATGTTTACACTGCTAACAAAAATATGACCACAGCTGTAAATCCCATAAAAATCCTCTATTTCGTAATAGTACAAAACACGGTGGCCGTGCAAGATATTTTCATCGTGCAAAGTAATAATTTATTAAAATGCTTTGTATTGTGTTCCCTTTTATTAAATTGGGTTTTTACTACTGTGTCATTCTGTAATATTTGAGTATCGCGTGGTACAGTATATCATAACCTTACTTTACACAAAAAAACATTGTGTACTTTTTACTTTTATTGGATAGAAGAGAGGCTGCAAATTGGAGGAGGCCATCTGAGGATCTCATCCAGCCATTCCTTGAAAAACTCAAAAGGTTGAGGTAGTGTGGAAAAAGCTAACCAGCCTTTTAGTTGAAGCTGATACCCTAGCTTCTTTCAGGATCCTTCAGTCAATTAAATATCAACTACCAAACAGGCTGGATGGACCAAATGGTCTCCTCTCATTTGTAACCTTTCTAATGCTGTTATCTCAGGTTGCCAGCTTCAACAACATGGCTGGGTAGCTTTTTCCATATTACTACAACCTTTTGAGTGATGAAGTACCTTCTGTTCTAAGTCGTAAAAGCTCTTTCCCTTAGCACAGTCCTGCAGGTCCCACTCTTATCCATCCCATAGCACACTTAGCTAAGTCTAAGAAATTTACAGCACCCTGTCCCTCTCCCCCCACAGACATACTGTACAGTACATATCACCACCACAAAAATAAATTATCATTAGTGTTTTCAATTAAGCTTATTTCAATGCTTAATCTGAGCTTTGCCCTAATGTGCACTTCCTTATCGAGGCAGGAATTGCTCTAACTGAATCGCTGTAAAAAAATTGCAACTTTAATCTCCACATTAATAGCATTAGAACTTGGCCTGTGTCTTGTGTATGCACCTACTGTAACATGCAACACAGCACTTTGGTAACTTGATAAACCTAAAATACTGTATATATACGATATTTAATTAATTCATTTCATTTTTCTCATTTGTGACTTTTCCAAACTTCTGCTGCACACTCCTTGATGTCAGAAGGCACACCTGTAGTGAAACATTGCTAACGTTTCACTGTCGATACTGAGTCTACTGGTTTGATTTTGTCATTAGGGATTTTGAATACTTGAATATAATCCCCTTTAAGTGTTCTCTGTTCAAGACTAAAGAGAATCAGATAAGATGATAAAATAGACAATGAGAGATGACAGGGATGGTACTGACACTGGTTTGGTTTTTATTCATAAAGAACCAGAGCTCTTGAGAATGATTTCCTTAATGGTTTCCTTCTTTTTGAACATGAGTTTGGACCAGTAAAGTTGTGTGCACTACACAGCTACACACCAGGCTCGAGTAAATCCTTCACATTAAAACAAAGTACAGTATGTGTACACTATATCTTTAGATCTGAAGTAGCAATATCTATGCGCGCATGACAATCCTAGTGCTTTACTAGGAAAAGAGAGGGAGGACCTAGAGGGCAGAATGCAACTAGGACATGTGTGCACAAAATACTTAAAATTACAGTTGAATGGAGAGGTCTTCTCCACTTTGAAATCATAGAAACCCTTTAATGCATTTCTAAATTTAGGAAATGAAACCAATTATATCTCAAAATAGAAACACAAGCACTGGGTCCTTTGATCTCAATAGATAATGTAGTATGTCTTTTTTAAGCCGCAAAAACTAATGACAAACTATTTGGCTTCATTCCTCCTCATTAGTTTTACTAAACAGCATTTGTTTAACTAAAATGTTTTCTGAAAACTGATCAAATGTTTTGATTTCCACATTTTATTTAAAGGATATACAGTGTGTCTACCCTTTTACTTGGGTGAAAAAGCATGAATCCACTTTGCGCTTCCCATTGCCTGGTGAATGCAGCTATTTAATTTTTTTTCGATCTTGAATACCGATCCATCTGCTGCTAAATGATTTTCTCTCTTTGTTGGGTTGTGAGCCTTTTTGAGGTCTTCTCACTGCATATTGATTTTCTACTGTGGTCTTATTATCACAAGACATATGGCTTTAGATTCACATTGCAAGTGAAAAGTGCATTAAAGGTTGTGTATACATCATAGAATGATATTGAGCAATTTCTTTAAAAGCCTGCGCTGTCGTTCAAAATGCTGACTGAGGCTGTAATGGGGCTGATTAGCTGTTTGCAATCACTGTATGCCCACTCCCTAATGCCCTAAGTGAAAGACCAAAAAAAATCTCTAGCACAACCCTACCCTTCTAAGCCTGGATATTGCTGAAGAGTGCAAAGCAATGCTGTGTTCCAATGCCATTTGGAGCTCTTCCCTTGTCTGTGAATTCTCCGCCACTTGGCTGTAATCTCCCCACTTTTCTCTGTTGTCAGGTTGCACGCCTGCTGCTACGTCGTGGTTTCACAGCCCTGTTCATCTTACATCCACCTCCACCATTTTAATCCCTTTGACCTGAACCTCTGTGTTTCCCTGTATCAACAGCTTCTGCAGATTACATCCTCCTTCTCTCTATGCTGCTTGACTGGAGCAGTGCAGTTGGTGCCTACCAGACGGGAGGCAGTGCCTGATTTTCCCACTCATGCTGGAAGAACACCCACTCCATGTGCTGGTGTACTATAGTTTTCAGATTTGGGGAAAATCATATTCATGGGTTGCTGCGACTCCAGATTTGTTTTTCAGTGGCTCAGTGTATTTGCCTATTAGCTGTGGAATAATTTGTATAACGAACATTATAGTTTCCTGTAAAAAAATTGTAATTACTACGACGTTTCGGTGTAGTAGCAGCGGCAGTATTTTGGTATAAAATATATGAATATAATATCTCATAGTACTGTTGATGGGTCAGCAATGGTAAACCTTTGTTCGTTCGTGTTGATAAATAATCATTTGACACTGTGATTATAAGTATAATTTACTGCTCACTGTTGGTTAGACATTACTCTTCACTTTTGTAGTTTTAACTGATTATAATAAACCTGGCAGAAAAAAAGAGTTTTTAGTAAACAGCTGCTCTTTACAGTTGTAATATGAATTTCTAGCTTTAGAGTATCTTTAACATTATCCCTAATGAAGTATTTTCTTGTGTACCTGGGTGTCTTTATTTTGCAGTGGTCTAAAAATATTCGGTGACATTCTACCGCTGGCAAAAGTTACCTTTTTTAAATTACAGTTGATGCATGTGTGATGTTTTTGTTCAAGTGTACCAGATGTGTTTTATAGAGTGGGTGTCTTAGAGAACAATGCATAGAGAACTCTTGATTTTAATAGCTGGTGAAGAAATCTAAGGATCCGACTGTAGACAAAAAGGGAGACAAATCACTGAGCTCCACACTCAAGGTTTCTGTTAAACCTATCCAACGGGAGAACAGTGAAAAATATATATACACTCTATCCTGTCAAAAGGCTTTTGGCTTATCTTGAGTGACTGTCAAGGCTGGGAATTTCACGGAATGGACAGAAATATATAAAATTAATAAGCTGCTGGATGTTGTCAGGAGTTACGATGCTTCATAAATCCTAGTTTGATCATGGCGGACAAGACTTAAATCTACAGCATCCTAATGCACAAGGCAGTGTTTTGGACGGGGTTTTATTTTGTTCGCGAGATAGAACCCCTTAGCTGGTGAAATAAGATTTATCTTCCCCCTTTCCTTCATGACTGACAAATATGAAAGAGCCTAAGGGAAGCTGGCTGCCATTACCACCTTTTAATAGAAGGGCACGGCGGCAGCAAGGTGAAACGAGGGCCAAAGGGAGAATAAATGCTGTTCAAAAAAAGAAAAGAAATTGGTACTTGCTTATCAGCTGTACTTCCTGTGTCGGGTGAAAGGTCACAGAGCTTTTTTTGTTTGTTTCTTTCTTTCTTTTACCAATAGGATGGATGCTATCTCTCCTCTCATCCAAACAGGTCGGCTTTGTTAGGTGGAGGAAGTAATATTTCATGTCTCGCGTTAAACAAGTGCAGAAGCATCTCACCAGTAATAGTACAAACAAAGCATCTATCAAACTCGGTGATGCATTTTCTCAAATGTGTTTTTGGGAAATATATGTCTGGGAGAAAAAAATTAAGATTTGAGGGTTTTTTTCTTCACAACAAAGTAATGCTCTTGAGGATTATTTGCAAACTTTCAGTTATTTGAAGAAGTGAATATATGAACAATATAGTTTGGCTTTTTCTCCTATAGATCAGCAGTGAGATTCATCACTTGAATATACAGTATATACTGTATATTCCTGATGCATGTTGGAAGATTCCCTGGAATCTTCTGATTAAAGGTATTAAAGAATTTCTCAGTGTCTGATAAAATGTTCCCTAGCTATAAAGTCAGTTTTTCTTTGGATCCAAAACACCAATGCCACAAACAGGAAAATAATGATTGTGCAACTTGTGTTACCTGGCTGCAGCTGCACAGGAAGAATGGTAGAAAATCCCACAGCAGTCTCTCCGGAGGCTGATCAGGTCTGTGCGTTAATTCTGTCAAGGCTGTGGGAGAGGTCATGACCAGTACAGACATTGTAATGCTATGATAGTGTGTCACTTTTTTTACTGGAAACACTTTTGTAATAATTTGTATTGTGATAGTTGTACAGTATAATGTGATCCTCATTTTTCCTCACGTTTGCTAAGGTTGTGTTTGTTAACTATAAAATATTTAACTAAATCCATTAGACTCAAAAGCTGTGTTTCTTTTGTGCATCCGTAAATGAAATGTTGAGGTCTGTGGCTGACAGTGGTGGAGCATTATAAGTGAGAATTTCAGGATTGAAAGAGGAACTTGAAAAAGACAGGGTAAGGTCAGCAGGTAATGTATCATTTCACAAAACTCACACATGACAATGGTTTCCTGGTCTTGCATGAGTAACAGTTTGCAACCTTTCAATCTTTCAGTACAAACTACAGTGAAACTTAAGTGAAAGGATCACTTAATAAAATAAAATTAAAAAAAAAATGATGATGCAGTAAAGAGTAAATGCATTCCTAAGTTTTAGTGTTATTATTCAACGATTTAAGAAAATAATGTAGACTATATATTTCTCAATACTTTGTAAGTAAGCTATTTCTGCCCATAAATATTTTCCTTGATTACTTATAGGACTCTAGTAAAATGAATAATCAATTACTCTTCTTCAGTGTTGATTAGAAAGACCCGTTCTCTTTTTTAGATACCAACCAGGTGGCTTTATAAAGAGAAAAACTAGAAAAACGATGACATAACTGGATGATTGCAGCATTTTTTATTACATTTGAAATAATAGCTTTAAAAACTGAAGGAGACTGCACTTTGTCACAGTCTGATTCAGTTAATGTATAATCATTTTATGTTTTCACACTGCCTATTGTAGAAGGGCTGAAGCATATGAATTGTACAAGGATTAGAATTTCTAAAATCTTGCACAGAATAAATTTAGTAAATTGGAACTTGCATATTTCTGTTATTACTATAAATCAGTTCTTTTCTCAAAAGAGATGAGGAGTTCTATTAAATAAGCAGCTGATATATCGGGGAACTTACATCGTTAAATAAATCTGACTCCTAATGAGTTAAACCGTGCCTAGGGTCCAGCTGAGGAGAGTTTGTACACAGTACCCTGACCTTCAACTTTCAAAATGTTTCTGGGTAGATCTATAGCAAGTGATAATGTTAAGTAGTGCGTTGTGAAATATTGGAAAGGAAGCAACAGAGACAAGAAGGAGGGAGACAGGTCTGAAGCCAGACTAGGAGTTAGCTGATATCAAGGAAGGAGCTTGTGCACTGGAAACACTCACCAATAAGAGCATGTTTGTTAGCTTTCTGTGGACCAGACCGAAACACTTCAAGGCATATAAAGTACCATAAACTTTGTCAGCGAAGACAATGACATGAAACCCTACTTTTAACTGGTAATGGGTAATTGTTATAGGCAAATACGTACTGTAGCACCTGCCTTCTCTCATCATGGGAGGAGGCAGGATTCTGTTGTCCTGTACACCCTGTTCACTTTGTGGGCTGGGTGACGCCTTATTCCTGCCCATCTTGTAAAGGATAAATTGGTACTGCTTTCATTTTTCCCTAACATAATTGTATAACAGACTTTGGAAGACTTTTTGTCTTCTGTAACGTTATTTATTTTCTGTAGTTGGTTTAAAAAGTAGATTATTTCACTCTGCTCTACTTTTACATTTCATATATTGAATACAATAAAACTTCGGTTCAGCTTTCAGAGAAATTAAAATTAAATATTTATACCTTTTAAAGGAAAGAGCATTGACTTTCCACATCTATTGTTTTTGGAGATGTGCTGTAGTTGTAATATTATCTGAGTCTCTTTTTGGCTTTTTTGTGGCTTTTTTTTATATCGGGGAGAGGCCAGCACCCTCAAGACATAGACATTAAAGAAAGCTCCTAAATAGCGGCTCTGAAGCTAGGTTTGAGCTTTGTCATCACGCTTGAAGAATTTCTTTTTAATGTACTGTAATGTGAAATTCAGTGGGGACAAGTTTAATTGAGTTTTACACAAACCAGTTGGGAGTAGTGCTGGAAGGTAGGTGATGTTGAGGTTTTTAATCTGCAGCTCCGGAGAGGCTTGTTGACGAAGTGGTTCTTTCTCTTTGTAAAGAAAAAAAAGGAAGCCTAAGAAATGATACATCCATGGATAAAACCAATTGGCAACCCTCAAAGGGACTGGGGTGATAAGGCAAATCCAGCACTTGTAGAGAAATAAAAGAATCCAACTGTTCATTAAAATGAGAAACAAAACATGTGATTGAGAAGGCAGGCAGACTGCTTCGTGGAGGAGTGAGTGAAAGAGACAAACAGAGTGAGTGATATCAGAGGAAAGGATTGGAAAACAATCAAGGATTTGTGAGGAGGATTAATAGGGAGATAGGGACAAATAAGGGCTTCTCCAGCAAAATTAGGAAGAATGGACTGCAATTATCAGTTGGGATGGAGAGTATAAGCCACATAGATATCTAATTACTAAATATTGCCTGATCTTGTTGCTAGTTTGTTTTACATCTTCAGCGTTCAATAAAGGTGAAAAAACCCTCAAGTCACATGTGTGATAGCTATAACCTTGCTAAAAAATGCATTCTGGAGTGCAAGACAGAATGACGTAGTCCGTTTTGTTTTTTGTGTCATTTGTATTTTTCCTTAGTTTCGTTTTTATTATGTACAGTACCTGTACAATGTTTTGTTTTGGTCAACCTACAACAGATAAGGCATCAACAAACACCATCAACTAAAATAATTTGTCCTTTTTTGCCCTTATAGTTGTTAATGTTATTTGTTTTTTTTCTTTAAGTATATACTGTTGAGAAGCAAAACAAAATTTCAGTTTTCTCATTTCACTTGTATGTCATCTTGAATATATAATATTCTCATATAAATAGACATGACCTAAAAAACATAAGGCATGTTTCCAAATAAAAGATATATACAGTCATTAGTATCTCTTTTGACTGTGTTTTCTCAAATTCCTGTAAAAACATGTTAATGGCACTAGAGCATAGAGGATTCTTTAGTTTTACAATGAAATCAAACTGATGATATTGACATTTAAAATATAATTCAGTAATAACAATTATCCAATCACATTTTAATTACACTTGATCTCTAAATGCCTTCATTGCTATGGTCTAAGGGAAGCTATTTTTGAATTACATGAGTTATGTCTGAATGAGATCTTAGCTGGAAGCCAGTTTGTGTATGTTCTTAGTGAGAAGATCAAAAGAAAAATGAAACTCAGTTTTTAGAGTGACAGTGAGCAGGATAAAGACATGACTGTTTGGGGCTTCAGAATTGGCAGTAGGCCATTATTTCTTGTTTGGAATTACATTTTCTTCAGAGAATCATGCTGTTTGTTTCTCATTCAACCTGCAGTAAAAGCTTAGTTTTTACATGCTGTTTTAGAGTGTTGTAGTGTCTTTTATAGGTTATTTTGTAGTCAGAAAGGTTAAGACTTCCCACCTCACGTATGGCCTAGTTTGCTTATGGGATGGGTCAGACAGGTATATAGTTTGGAAATTGAGTATAGTGATTTATACTTGTAACAGGAGACATAGTGAGCTATACAGCGTGTTTAAGCTCAGTTTGGAAATGTGTGAAATTGCACTAAAATGTTTTCTTTTCCTCTCACACCCCACTACCAATGTTCAAAAGGTTTGGGGGCATGTCTCAAAACTGTGGGGCACGTCCGGTTTTTCATTTCGGATCTTTCCCTGCCTGTGTGATACCTCTCTGCTTGGGGAATTGAATGAAAAAAAAAATGTTTGTACTTTATGTACTGTACTGGCAAAATTGCAAAGGTATAGGGGTAAAATGGGAGATAACTAGAATCTTCATTTGGCACATGCCTTCTGAGGTGGAACAATGAGGTTTTGAAATTAACAAGACAAAAAAAAATTGATGCAGATTAAGGATTGATGAAAGGCTGCAGTAGAATTGCCATTGCTTGTGTGACCCCACAAAGAAACATTCCATTGCTGTTTTGGCGAAATAAAGCCATTAATCAACAGATCTATAAAAATTTGTAGCAGATTATTATTGCATTTGCTTACCATAGACTTACTCGTAAATAATACAGCGGCTCTGCTGGTAATATTAATTATAATTATAATGCAGATAATGTGGATGTCCTTTTATTACTGGAGCTGAATCAATTTTACAGTGTTATTCAGTACAAGGTCATGTGAAGTTTCCATGGCTCAATTGCTCCTTGTAAAATGCACTGTGTTTTGGAGCTGGATTAAGGATATTGTAATATAAGATAGAACAGTGTCTTCGTTTAACAATACCCATGGACCTTTCTCTCCAATGTCACGCTTTCCTTTTGTAGCTGAAGTGAAGCACAAATGGTCATTGTACTGGTATATTCACTGAAAACTTTGAGAATATTACCAAGTTTTAAAAAATGCTTCCTATGTATTTGTAGTGCTTTGTGTTAATTAATAATACAATTAGAATTATAAATAAATGTGAAATTGTGAATTTGAAACAATGTAAATAACAGTCGTTTAGAATTCTGTAAGAAAACTATATCTAGTTTTACATGTGAGATGCTTTTGTCTTGCTCGTTTTTGTGTATTTCTCACTCTGTTTCTCACCTCTCCACCTATTTTCACTATTTTCCTATAAGCACAAACCTTCTGGGTAACACAGCAATGTTAGATGGTTATACTGTAAGGTATTTTGCAGCCCTAACAGCTGGGAATAACTTAACTAAATTTCTTTCTGATCATTTAAATGAAAGCACGATTTTAGAATTCCCTGATAAATTAATCTTCTCTCATTTAGCTCACCCCATGCATGCTCAATAATAGTATTTAACTCCAAAAATCGTTCAGTGTGTGTTTCATATATAGAATGGATTTAATTAAACACTGAGATCCCGATCCAGCTCTTAACATACAATGCTACAGTAACAATTGTGTCAATAAACAACCAAACAAGTGCTGTGCTCTACTGAGCTATAGGAACAATTTTTTTTTGCTCTAAAAATGATTTGAGGCTTGCTATAAAAATAACAGAATTAAATGAAATAATGCATATGATATTAAAATAATAAATAATTAGTGCTTTTGAGCTTTCTGCATTACTCCATCTCAGAATACTTCCATTAATCAGTAGCTTGTTCCCAATCCCAATAGGCTGGGGCCAGTGAGAACATTTAAGTCATACAGTTTTATTGATATAGGCTTAGATACTGTCATTTTTTAATTTCCGAATTTTAAAATAACCCTTTCCTTCCACCAATTCTCTGTCTGTAGCCTTGATAAAATATGTTCCCATTGGCCCAAGCTTTCAATCTGTGCAGCAACATTAGCTCTCAGTGAAAATCTTGATTATGGGCTCTGCGATATTATAAATGACTTAAGATTCTTTAGAATATTTGGATTAATCTCCCAGTGCAGATGTGGATTCCTTTGGTACACGCCATCTTTAACAGGGTTACTCATTTCCATAATGCTGTCACATTCTGCATACAAAGCAGATTTACAGATAGGTAATCCTTGTAAGGTTTTTACAAGACAGGTTATTAGAGGATTGAGGTCTGTGTGAAAATTATGTACATTTTTAAGTTTGTTACAATTGAACCACATCTGAAGGAAGCAGGCACAGCAACTGTTTCTAACTCTTTCTTTATTTTTTCTCTATAATAAGTTTCTGAAGCTAGGGCAAAGCACACAAGCTATTCACCTGGTGGACTTCTGCAGCCCAGGATCATTTAAGATGCTTATTATCTTCCCATATGCACCAATCTTTAACCTGTGAGCATCCATCACCTGTCAAAAACTCTACACCCTAAAGCTGCTAGTTATTTGCCGTTAGTTTTAGACTTCTTTCATATCACAGCTCATTAAAGCGAAGCATGGTTTGCACTGTATTTGCATAGGATACAGGGAGGTTTTAATTTACACTGGTACAGAGCATGACCGGAACTGAGGAGTGTGCTGCCAAAATGACTTTTTCACATGACATTTTTTTTTCTAAAACATGTAGTCCTTCTTAATTGCTCGACTAGAGCAAAGAGAGTAAAACGTCCTTCTCCTCAGTCAGTTATGTCTCCTGTGAGCTGCTGTTCCGGGTGAGGTCTGAACTCATCTGTATGTTCCTCCTAGACTGTATTGCTCAGTTGTTTTCTAATTGTATTTAGTTATATTTTGTTAGGGTAAGGTTAATTTTGTCTGAACACCTTAGTTGAATATTTGACAATGCGGTAAATCTTTTTTAACTTACTTCAGTCACTGAATTTGGAGGAGTTTATATTTACATATTTCCTAGAAGTGACTAAGATAATTACACAGACTTTTGTTTCAACAATGAAATCCAAAAATCTTGAAAATAACATAAAGCTCTATGGTCTATACAAAGAACCTTTCTATGTGTAAAGGTTGAAGACTGAATGGAAAAAGGTAGTGATTTATTCACACACACATGTAGAGTATTTATATTTATACACACTTGTGTAAGCAGTTGAAAAGGAAAGGGAAGGTTGTATATTGAATACAAGGTTTAGATCATCGTTTGTTTCAGGAAGTTTCAAACAAAAGTTACATTTCTTTCTAACCAGGCAAAAGAAGTTTGTCTGAAAGGTTTTGAAACAAGTTTTTTTTTTTAATCTTTTAAACTAAGTGTTTAAAATCAACGAACATCACAGTCATTTATTTGTACACTGTCACTCTACCTGATGTAAAAACACTAAAATCTGTTTATACAATGGCTTGGAAAAATAACTTTTTGGTTAATTTTGGTTAATTTAATTTGGATGACTGTGCAGGTATGATACAGGTAATGTTACAAACATGGTGGGCTGTGTGATTCTCCCACAGGGCAAGATTAATCCATTGGTGGGCCCTAGACAAACAAGCATGTCCCCACACTCATACAAACACACTGTAATACAAATACATTTTGTAATCCTGCATCAGATTGTTAGCCTCTACGGCTAATTACACCACATTTTAAAATTGTCTAAATCCGAGTTTTAAATGATTTCACACTGTTGATTGAATATTAATGTAGAAAATTTAAACTCCTTTCATACCCCCACTTGATGTAAACTGTCAGACCAGCACTCAGGCAATGGTGCTGTCTAACATGATTGTGAACAGGTCTGTATTTACTGTGGTATTCATGAAAAATGATGACATTATTTGCTCTCAGTTTAAAAGCTAAATTTCTTCTGTCTTTTCTTTTGGCAAAAGCTTCAATAACTTGCATCAAAATCCAAGGACATTAGTGTGCAAAGCTGTTCTCAATCATCAATAATGCCAGTGGATTTAGTTTTGTTCTTTCACTGTTGATCAGAGGTAGATTTTTTTATATTTCAACATTTCAAGAAAACAGAACAGCTACAGAGTTTTTGTGTATTCAACAGTCACTGTCCACAAGTGACCTTGAGGCGTAGCCTGTACATGGTCATTGCTGATTCTCTTACATTGCATTTCAACTTTCAATTGGTTTTTAAAATGAACCTCACAAGTCTTCAAAAAACTAAACTGAGTGCAAAATCCATTTTTTCTACGTTTTTTTCATTCTTCATAGGCCTTCTTGCAGTTCAGTCATTAGGCAGTCACAGATGGCATAATGCTTTTCGATAATGAACGCTTCTCAATGAATTCAATCAGTGAGTTATACTGATTTCTTCTTTTTGCGCTTCGCCGCTTCTGAAAGAGACTCTGCTTAGTGGTAGTCCAGAATGAGCAGATTTAGCCAATACACAGTGCATTTTTCTATGTCACGAGCAGCAGCAACTAATAAACTCTTGCAACCATCTTGGTGCACTTCACCAGCAGCAGACAGATCAATACGCACAGTACATACGTCTGGGTGGATGCTTAAAGACTAAAGTTCGGTTCTAATGACATGAAAAATCTAATCTAAGTTGAGTTTAAATAAGACGTGTGAAAACGTTTTCAGTTGGGTGTAAATATTTTATTTGAAAATTAAAACTAAACAATTAGGGGCCACAGACATGTGCTTGGTTGGCCTATTGACCTATTCCGGCCCCTTTTCAATTAAATATACCACTTCTGGGGTGATCGTGGTACTGTGGCTTTTTGTGTTTGGTGTGCAGATATCTGTATATTTTCACTTTTATTTCTGCCATATTAAACAAGTAATTGGATAACTGAAAAAAAAAGAATTAATCTAAGTAAATTAAATAAAGGAAACACACAAGTGAGGTTTTACTGAGCAGAATGCCTTTAAACCATCTGCTTCAATTTGATTAATCCAACCTCTGCCAAGGTATATTTATGTGCAGTACTGTATCTTTTAGTGCAATGACTATGAACTTTAGTAGTATTGTTCAGGTAAGATTAAAATAAATCAATATATAAAAAGCAAATCAATGTTTCCCACTTGAGAACAATGGAACCTCAACCTAAATTCTGTCTCTCCCTTCTTTGCTCTTAGGCTTTCTGATAAAAATCAGAACATTTGTGGGCTGTGTGCATGTGTATTATGGTTCTTTTTCGACTCCAAAAGTCGCCAGTTTATAATTTATTTTAACATATGAGGAGCGACTTCCCAAAGCTCACAGCCCATCCCAACCCCTGCTGGCCACTCATCACAGTTTCACACTCCGTATGAATCAGTAGCAATGAGGCTAGTCCATTTGGTCTCCAGTGTCCCTTCTTGATAACTTGCCGACTTGCGATAAACTCTCCATAAAACCTGAGCACTGAAAGGCCCAACATGCAGTTCTGTGATTTCAGTGTAATTTTGGAAAGCATATTGTCTAATTTTGCCATCTGTCTGTAAAAGAGAGATGGCAGCGAGCAGCTCATCTGCCTTCTGCTTCTTTTACCGCAGCTCTGCCGAACAAGTTTTTGGACTCTGTGCCTGAGCAGGATGTGCAGTCCATTTGAGCCCAGCCACACAAGCTAACAGATACCAGTCTGTCTTTCAGACTGTGATCTGCTGCGGCCAAGCTCTGTTAGTTCTGTATGAACACTTCAGATATTTAGCTGTTCACTCAAACAACAGGGAAATTCAAAAGGCAAGTGATTAAACAGAAGCCTGTGTTCAGTCCCCATTAATTTTTTTTAGCCTTGACATACTCTGTACATGCCAAATAGAATTGTGTAGCAGTATTTTATATACATTGAGATGTAATCAAATGGTCATACAATATTTGTCTCTGGGCAAACAAAATGGTAATTGTAGATGCACCATCGCCCTTTAAAATGTTGAATACGTTGTAAAACACTGTCAGCTCTGCATGTTCAGCCTCCTTGGAGGGGCTGTGCATTGTGTGTGATCCATTACGTTTCTTTGAGGGTATATTAAATATAGCTTGTACTTCAGTTTCAAGTTGGAGCAGTAAATATTGAGTGTCAGATGTGTGTTTGGGGCGAAGTTCTCGTTTTGCTGCCATTTAAGCAGGTTTGCATGTGGACGTTGGACAGGGGCAGTGCTGTATGTACTCCTGTGCGTATCTGTCACACATTGTGAATCGTGTTTAGTTCAGCTGCTCTCCCCTTGGCACCGACACTAATACAGAGCAGATTGGTGGAGATCTGCAACCCTTGTTGTTTGATCTTTCCTCGTCTTGCCACGTTTCTTGGCAAGCAGTCGCGCCACACTGTGCTGCACAGGCAAGACTGGCACGGCCTCAATTCAGCTGCCAGGGTGGGCTTTTTTCTTCCAGCTACTTCTCTTATGGGTAGCACTTCAAATATTTTTAACAGTAGAGTTTTCGTACTCTTCTCAGAGCAAAACTCGGTGAACAACTCATTGGGCAGCCTGCTTTAGATTTTTTGTGTGATGGCATACTATAAAGTGCATAGTAATTATTCTATTATCAACAAAGACAGAGAGTAGTGTCCATATTTTCTTTGTTTTCATTGAGACGTAATCAATGATGCTGAGAACCAGGGACTGGTAATAAATAAATTAATAAACAAATGAACAGAATAAATACATCTAAGAATGTAAGAATTATTTCCTAGATTGTTACTCTCCTACAAAAAAACAATTGAGTGGTACATATATTTGAACTGTTTTAAAAAAGTTCTTTGTCAGAAATTGAGCTTCCCACAATTCACCCTATTTCGAGATATGCTAACATTTCTATAAATATTTTTTGCATATCCAGACACCACCTGGTCATTTTTAAAAATGCCTTGTAGGAAATGCTGCGTGGAATGTAATATATGTTAGCAAAACAAAGTTTTAAAAGTATTTATGAGTTATATCTTAAAATACGGTTATATTTTGTCTTGAGCATGGTCCTTACATGCCAGACACAGTAAAACTGAAGCACAAAGCTCTGGTGCTCTTGCTTGTAAAATTTGATTTTGTTTTTGTACAAATTCCGACTTTACCAAGGAAGCTGTGAAGATGTCAGAAATGAATGCATGAGGTCAATTTCTTGGCTTTTGAGGGACTGAGTCATGTGAAATGTGTGAGTGAAAAGGAAAACCCCACTTCCTAAGGGAATGAAACAGCCTTGTGCTGTGCGTAGTGCTTTATTAAGGGACTGGAGTTCACTTATGCAAGTCCATCATAAAGTCCTTTGAATGAGCATAACTTTAAGTGCTCTGAAATAACAAAAAGTAGAAATATCACACTTTTGTTGTTATTTGAAAAATGAAACCTTGGTAGAAGATAATTTTATTTAGACTTGGGATGGGCGATACATTTAAAATGGCTATCTCTCATTTTAGATGGCAAAGATAATACACTGTATAGTACATATCATGGATTTGATCATGGTTGTATTTGTCTTTATTCTAACGGGTTATATAGTACATATGATAGCCAGAACTTGTGGATTATGACATTTTTAAGCACTTTTCATATGGAATATATATTCCAAAAATATCCATTAGGACTTGTGAGTTAATATGACACAAAAAGTTACAATTATCTTTCAGTATTCTGTTACTTCTTGGATAGGAATTACAGTAGCATTGGCAGTGAGCTGGGGGTGATTTTATAAAGAGCACAGAATACAGAGGGACAGTTACAGATTGAACAAAACTATTCCACAGGAAAGTCTACCATTATACAAGGACAGAATAAGAATGGATCAGAAAGTACTGAATTTGCTTTTAGTCATTTCAGAATTCTAACTTCTAGTTTTGTTTTGTAAAGGTTGCTCTCATGGTTAGCTCATCCGAGGAATGTTAAATAACTCATTGTAATTATTTTTAAAAATAACATTATTATTTTTCTGAGCCAACAAAATTATAAATGTAATACAGTACAATTCATAATACAGTATTTCACAGCCCTAGCTACAGTATATCTAAGAAAATATCTGCGGACTTAACATGAGAAAAAGCTGGAATGCGTAAGTAAAGGAAAACTGTAATAATTAGAGATTTAAGGATGCATACAATATAAAAATATTCAGTTTTTAAAAAGTGTGAATATTTGTCATTATCACATTCCAATACTATTTTATTCTTCACAATATAAAAATGATCAAAAAAAAAATATTGTAACTCCATGTATGATATACTGTATATTCAACACTGAATTTATAGACTTTCCCATTTTAGGTGCTAAATTTTAATAAATGATGTGAGATCTTACAGATGCAAGTTTATCAGGACATTTTGTACATCCAAACTTCCTGTCTCAGTCAACACACAAATTCCTCACATTCCATTACCTTCCTCCCGAAACAGTTGTTTTTATTCAAAAAGAGCTTTAGATACAGCAAACATGTTTTTCGGGGGGAATTAGCATGTGAAAGAAGATCACATGTAGTAGGGTAAGGAGGACTTAAAGCCTGAGCAGAGAGTGCTCCATTTTCATCCATTTTCTTTATGCTCTATTCATTTTGCACTTAGTTCCTTATTTCTTAAAAACATATTGTTTAATTTTAAAGATCAGATGTACAATTTAAAAAATGCTTCCTTGATTTAGCCCGAATCATTTATTTTCAGTTAAAAAAAAGAAGTGTCTTCTACTGTATAAAGCAATTTTATGTATCTCTGACTATGTCAGAATGGGTGGGAAATCCTGAGGGTAATTTTAATAATAACACTACTTTATAATGCTTAAGCTCAATTTGCACAGTTGCCTTGCAATTTTACAGCAAGTTGACTATCTCCATGAATCTGTATTGAACTCAGGCTTTATCTTTCTGCATTAACCACATCATTTGTGACTAATGGCTTATATGTGATCATTATCTTTTTAATTCATTTCAAGTTTAAGATTCGGGACTGGATAATGTTTAAGAGGCAGTAGTTAAAAGTAACACATGTTTAACGAAACACTTCTTTTTTTATGCTTTTAAGGTCAAAAGCAGAGCTCACGAAAATTGGCGGTAATAAACATTTCGATCTACAGTAAATAGAAAGCAAAACAGTCTTTCAGCCTTTTACAGAAAAAGATACATGATCACATGAAGGAGACATTTGATCATTGCAGCCTTCAAACAGAAAGCCACAAAGTGCTTCCTGATGGAGATTAGTAAGAATTCACTGACAGAATTAGAATATCTGGGCATCAGGAGGCCAGTGCAAGGGGACACCTGAATTGCTAACAAGATGTATTTTTGACATGACATCTTGATTTTACATGGAAAGTCCTGGCCCAGTGTGCTGCTTATGTAAGGGTTAGCTCTCTTTTATATAGCTTAGATAAAAAATAGAGCTTTTTTACAACAGTGACATGCACCCTATATATTGCTCACAACAGCGCCCAAACATGAGCTCCATCTTGCACGTCCCTGTGAATGGTCTTTTTTATTCCAACAGCTGGAAACAAAAAATAACCTGCAGAACTTGTTGATTAAAAAGTGAAATTGCTGATCACTTGTTTAGTTTTATTTTTATTAAGAGATTTGGTAATTAAATAAGGACAAGAGGTCACTCGCTTAATAACACTGAAAATCCCAAGCCATTAGCTCATCATTCTTACAAATATAACGTTTCAGCTGTGGAGCCGGGTGTGCTTACACCCGAAGAACATTGTGTTTTCTTTTTCTCATTTCAGAGTGGAATAAACCTACAGTATTACTTGTTCCTTTGCAGCCTACGCATGCTGACGCAGCTACCCACCAGAATTATTACAAATAGCCTGATTATCTTTGTAATTCATGGGAAATCTGCAAATTACAATTTAAAGGCTAGTCATATGTAAAACGTTAGTTAAAGTTTAGTTTAGTATTGTTACATAGTTCAATGCATAAACTGTCCAGTATGTGTATGCAGGATGCAGTTCTGCATTGCACCTTATGCACCTGAAATAAGATCCTTTAGGGCTGCCACAAGTCTTACTAGGAACTAGCAGCTCTCTGGTGACTGATGAACAGTTTAGTTTACTTCCATCATTTAAATCTGCCATAAAAAAGATCGGTTTCACCATACACAAGAATGTACTTCCAAAGCACTCCTGAATAATGACCAACCCCCACCTCTTCTGCCCTGGAGCTTTTTCTGAATAAATTTCAGCGCAATTGGAGCTGCAGTCCAAATATAGTTTACTTTCCTCTGTACAAAAAAAAAACACAAAAAGAAGTTTTTTTGTGGTTTAGGGAACAGCAATGCCTGCTGAAACACAGCAACATTCACAGGCCTCCTGGGCAACATATGGAACCCTCCAAGTTACTGTACAACTTCCCAACTGCTGCTATGTAAAGTGCCTCACTAACTGTGGCCCCTGAGATCTAATTAGAAGCCCCAGCGCATAAACCTTGCTTCTAAGTTGCCGTGGGCTGCTTAGCAATACTGAGCAGAATCTGAGCTGCCTGCAAGATAATAAACAAAATTTACAT